>NC_037670.1:151602581-151636257 GCF_003255815.1 Theropithecus gelada | reverse complement strand
CAAAAAAAAAAAAAAAAAAAAAAAAAAAAAGAGTCCTGAATAAGTAGAAGAAATGATATGGGGACAGAAAGAATAAGTACAGTTGTTTGTTACACCTGTCTCAGGTATACAAGGTAGGTGTGCAACATGGAGGCAGGCAAGTTTCATATGAACATGTTCAGTCCCACTTTCAGGGCCACCCTATCACTATATAACTGGACATATTTGCACAAATGAGTCCCTGTTTGAAAAAGCCAATATGTGGAACCCTGAACTTGCCAAGTAGGCACATTATGGGTGATTATTCTACTACAAAAGATTCTTTGCTCTGAAAGACACAAAATGAGTTGAATTTTTTTTTTTTTTTTTGCTACATGCATCTGTTGCTTAAACTAAATTCTGTCTAGATGAAAAGTACATTAATATACAGCTGAATAAATCTGCAAAAACTAGGAATTTCTGATGTTGCTATTCTTGTTTATCTTCTGGATTTGGAATTAAAAAAAGACATACCATACTTACAATTCTTAAAGAAACAAATCTTAAGAAGTTCACTAACTCCATATTCTACTGTTATATATCATTGGGTTCCCTTTTCTAGCAGGTATTTTGCCTATATTTTCTGTATTCCATTTACTAAATGTATCACTTATTCAAGCAAATTTCATATTATATCTCGTTTCTTACTATCCTATTCATGATACAGTTTTGTATAAACTATCAGTGAAAAAGAATTGTTATTTGAAAACTTTTCCTCTCTCTAACCAAATTATTACATATTGCATGTCTTTTGGAGTGTAGGTACTAGTACTCTTGTTTGTATCATTTTATAAAATAGATAGTTAATGTATATATATGTATTTATATTGTATATCAGTATTTATTTAGCCATACATTAAAGATTCAAAGCCATACATTACAGATTTTATCAAGTTTAAATAGTTGCTCTCATAACTTCCAAAAGGATATGTGTTTGTCTAGCTTAACAGTGACATTTTAGAAACTTGTTTGAAAACTTGCCTCTCAATATCATGTAGTTCTCAGAAAGATGAAGTCTTTTGGGACTGAAATTCCCTCGAATTTTTATTCTTTTGTCATGTCTAGTTTTTAAACATCTCTTGAGGATTATGGTAGCTGTAGAAAATGTCCACCACTGACTTTCATGTGGGGCTTATTGTCAGAATATATAACCACTTATCATTGGCTAAGCTGAGGTGTTTCTTCAGTGCTTATTTTAAAAGGTGAATCATCAGCAGGGATATTCCTAATCCATCTTTATGTACACACCAGAAGAGAAGTTGCCAAGGTTTCTATGGCTAGTCAGATGCTTTCAAGAAAGTACAAGTGGCTTTGATTTTCAGGTTTTATTTGGTTACAAAGAGAGAAGGAACATATTTGGTCTCATGGATGGAATAATGCTCCTACAAGATAACTCCGCTGCATTGATGTAGCGTAGTCATGAGTTATCTAGAGACTGTTTGTAATTATGATGAAGGACTATGGTAATGTAAGTGTGAGTCAGTACCTCTTAAAAATCATTTATATGGGCCGGGTGTGGTGGCAACCACCTGTCATCCCAGCACTTTGGAAGGCCAAGGCGGGCCCATCACAAGGTCAGGAGTTTGAGACCAGCCTGACCAACATGGTGAAATCCAGTCTCTACTAAAAATACAATAGCCTGGCGTGGTGGCATGCACCTGTAATCCCAGCTACTCAGGAGGCTGAGGCAGGAGAATCGCTTGAACCCAGGAGGCGGAGGTTGCAGTGAGCTGAGATTGTGCCACTGCACTGCAGCCTGGGTAACAGAGCAAGACTCCATCTCAAAAAAAAAAAAAAAAAAAAAAAAATCATTTATATGAACCAATCATTTTGAGAAAACATCTACAAAATGATGTAGTTACTCTAATACTTGGGGGTCTCCCACATGTCCAACTTGTCCATTGCATTTGAATCTGGAATTTTTTTCTCCTCTGCCTATTTATTTTTCAAGATAGAAAAATATGTTCTCGCCCCTATAGGATCTTCTTGGCAACCCTAGATTATCCTTTCCTTTTCTGAGTCCTCAGAACACTCTGTCATATCATTAGAGCCCATAGCAGATTGTCTTGAAATCTGTTGCTCACCTGTCTCCCTTATTGCTCTGTGAACACCTCAAGGTGACACTGTTTCTTCTGTTTCATCTGAGCCCTTGTACCTAGAACAGTGTCTGGCACACAGCAAATGAACTAATGAAAGAGGTCACACACTGACAGTCTGCACAAACCTCCCATTATGTTTAATGAACTGGTAACTACATATTTTTGGAAGAGTTCATAAGTTAATTCAGATAATATTCAGATAAATGTCTCATCCAAATGCCCAGGTTTATCATGGTTGCTAACACGGAGACTCTGCTTGTCACCAAGCCTGTGATGGCAAAAGGCCCTCTCTCACAGCTTTCAATGCCTCCTCCAGCCTTATATAAATGTCTCTAGTCAAAATTATTGACTGGATCTGCCTCCTATCCTCCATTACTTGCTATTCAGAATGTTATAGAAGAGGTATGTTGTGGTGAAGGAAAACAATTTAAGGAAGGTGGACATTGAGGGCAGGAAATTAGAAACAAAATAATTGAGTTTTTTTTTTTTTTTTTTCCACCAGCCTAAATATGATCCTATTTTAGGGCCTGAGAAAAAAAGGAGGAACTAACATTTATAAATGTTTATCTTTAAAATGGGATTCAAGTGTAACTAGTTATGGGACAAAATGAGTAACAAGCCATGAAATCTATCCCCATGAAAACTATCTCCTCCAACTAACCTGTAACTTTCAAATTCTCCTCCTAATTTGAGATCTAGGAAGTTTTAATAGACCAGGAACTGATTTGTCCAGTTGCTGTTCTCTCCTACCGACCAGGAGTGCGTTGACAAGAACAAAGAGAAACTTTAAAGCTCTCTTGCCCTTCCTGGGGCCAGGCTGTGGGGAGTGCTGATGAATTTAATTTGATGATATTATGCCATGACATTGTGTCAATATGCGATGATGTGTTGTGATGGCACAGCGTCATCACGTGGTGACGCAACATCATGACGTAAGACGTCACAACGCCAGTTAAAGACGTGATTCCAGGAGGGTTTTTAAACTAAGCAACAGATCTACAATTATTTAACTAAAAGCTTGAGATTTTAGGCAGCTGAACTATAAATTACAGGTTAGAAAATGTTTCTTTGCATGAATTATGGTTCATTTTAAATTTGTATATGGCTCCTTCTAGAAATTGTAACCTCTGTTCTTGCAAGGTAGCTTTAGAAATCAAAATATAATTTCATTTAATAGACTGTTTCTATCACAAGTTTTCCCTATATTAGTTTTTTTTGGGGGGATATGAGCTGGTGCTAAATTTAAGCATACTTTCACAATGAGATTTAGAAAATATAATCTTTTAATTTGCGTATTTGTTAAAAATTAGTACCTCATAGAGCTACAGGTAAAATGATTTATAATTGAAATTACATTGTAACTAATATCTTTTATAGGCATATATTTTATAATAATAATCTTGCACTGAGGTTTTAATAATAGTGATGTGTTAAAAAGGAGAAATGATTTGAAAATACATTTTACTTTGTTTGTGTGTGAAATCTTGGGGAAAACCTTTATATATTTTGTGCCTCAGTTCTACCATCTTTAAAATGATGAGGATGCTTTTATTTTTCTTGTTTTTATAGGGATATTATATGGGCAAACTGTGTGATGTATGTAAATGTTCTTTGTGTTCTTTGGAACAAATGTTGTTATATAAATCTAGGGTACTATTAAATACCTTCTTCAGAGCTACATAGTCTCTACTCATGAACTTGAAATCCAGTAGGGAAACATTTGTTCAGTTAGAACCAAGATGGGTTTTATGTTTGATTCTTCATCTTAACTTTTCCCTCTGATTGCTTCATTTCTAGATTTATATGTTTAGAAATGAGTTATGCTGAAGTATAGAAGACAGTGGCATAAAAATATTTTTGATATTTAAAGTTTTGGTAATTCGTTCTGTTCTGTAAACGTGGATATAAAGGTGTATGTTTTTCACTGGTGAAAAGAACTTTACAATCCACATTAGGGTGAACATAGTTTGAGCAAAAGTTCAAATTTTTTTTCACTCATATGTAACTTTGTCAGTTCACAATCCAGAGAAAACTGGAAAAGCCTGCAGTGTCACAAAGCTTCTTTACATTTAATTTTCCGTGGTGAAGTGAGGAGATTGCTTTGTTGTTTTAAAATTCACTTCTGCTTTATCACTCCTTCTGCAACTCCAGTAAAAATGTACCAAAATTTCATGTCTCCTGAAAGTGATACATGACTTCTGGATGGAATTTGAAATGGTGGCTGATTACTTTTGAATACTTAAGCTCCACCAGTTGACAGCTCACATCTGCAGAAAAACAATTAGCAAATTTGTGAATTATCGTTGGTTTACACATTAAACAAGCAAAGTAATTCTTTATAACGTTAACCAACAGGCTGTGTCTTGATCACAAGATATTGTTGTTCGTTAATAAATTGAGCTATTTTTAGATTTTGCCGGTGTATATACATTTTAGTTGCTTGCCTTTCATATCTCAGTCACCATTATATGCCAGTCTCCGGGACCACCTGCATCATCTGTGGGGGGCCCAGTGTTCAAAAATTATTGACACTTTTAAGATATTGACAGTAGATCATTAGCTAAGTGCACATCCCTTCTAAGTACAGGCCCTGGGCAGCTGCTCAGTTTGTACACCTGTGCAGACCTGCCAGGCATGTCATGCATTTGGCAGCTTTGGATTTAATGTGCTTCTATAGTTTATGGCCTGTTTGTGTGATCTCCTGCTCCTTTAAGGTGAGTTTTGGACTACTTACTTACTTTTATCTCTTTCTAGATGATAGTTTACTTATAATGCTTATTTTTATCTCTTTCTAGATAATAATTACTTTTTGTTGGCTGGGAATGATCTATGGCCATTTCTTGCTTATCTGTACTCAAGAATAATGTAGAGCAACATATCATCAAAAATTTCCTGAAATAACGTGAATTAATGAAACCTGATTTAAACTTGGGGAATGCCTAGTTCAAATGAAAGCTGAATTAAACAAAATTTTAATAACTTTATTATTTTCAAGTTTGTACAGTGTTCAGTAAGGACTGCGAGCAAGGACGTATAACTGTTCAGTCCTACCGGAGCTGAGTTAAAGAATGGATCATTAAGAAATTGGGAAGATTTATTTGTACAGAAATTGTAAGCTACTTATTTTTAATGGTGTGTTTTTTTGACTTTGGTTGTAAGGTCAATCTTCCTCCCAGAATCTTGTTTACACTAACAATTTACTTCCCAAACATTTTTCCCCCCTTAGAGATAGCAAACCTTGATCCTATTTTCTTCTGAATTATTACACATTTCAAATGGTAGAATCTGAGCTAATGAGGCTTTGGTGTTTTTTCCACCTTGATAAGAAGCATATGTGTGTTGTGTGAGTGTGTGTGTGTGTATACGTATTTGGGGATGGGTAGCAGATTGTACTTCACACCGTATCTTGCTGAGACCGTTAGTAATGTGAATAGGTCTTTTGCAATCACCTTTCTTTTAAGCAATTTGTAGATTATGGATTTATTTTCTTTCAGGTTTGCAAGAGACCTCAAAATTCATTCAGACAAAGCCCCCACTAGTGACTTAATTCCCTATACAATATTCTACTAATTGGTTGTTCAGCCTTTGTCCCTCTACCCAACATGGGAGAACTCATATTCTGATAACTTCATACCATATATTTCTTTATCGTGCCAAGTCACAGTCTCCTTTATTTGAGCCTGTTAATTCTCATTTGACCTCTTTGGATCCTTCAGAGGAAGACTATTTTCATTCCATAGACTACCTAAAAAATATTTAAAGATAGATGCCATGTCCTTCCTTAGTTTTCTTTTCTGTAGACAAAAGACATCATTTTAAAAAATGTTCTCTTATCTGTCATGGGGAAGTTTCTTCTGGTATAAGAAATTGAATATCCAGTTTATCTATTTCTTTAAGGTTCAACACCAAAATCCATCTGCAGCCTGGAATGAAGTTATCATTGGCAAGGAGGGCAGGCCTATAACCTCACATCTCTGAGAAACTTTTATTTCTATTATTACAGAAATTTCTTGTTTCTATTATTGTACCTAAAGGTGGTATAGCTTACGGGCGGTCATGCCACATTGTTGGTTCATATTGAATTTATTGCCAACCAAAGTTTCTATGTTTCTGTCTAGGTAGCTGCCAACTATTATTTTTTTGTTTTAGCATTCTGCACTTGAGAATTATGATTTTTGATCTTATGATTATCTCTGTTAAATTTCGATTTGTTCATCTTGACCCGTATCTATACACTATCATTATCTATTTTGGTTTATACGACCTATTTATTATCCCACTCAATGTTTTGTCTTAACATTTTTAGGACCTTGTTGTCTATCTAAGCCATTGATAATATTTGGGAACAGAAAGAGGTCCAGAACAGAATCCTGTGGCTCAATTCTTTTTCCAGGTTGAGGTTCTTATCTTATTCACCAGCCTTTTGGGTACAAATGTTCAACTAGTTACTCGTTGCCCTAACATCCACTCTACATTTTTCCATCTTTTCTGTTTGGGTATGTTGTTTTCTGTTTTCTGTCAGATGTTTTGCTGTAATGCAATGCGTATTATTGACTGCATTTCATAACCAAACAGACTAATAACCCACTCAAAGAGTTACGAGGTTAATGTACGTAATATGATATATTAAGCAGTTTAGTGGAGATAAAATAGGTACCACAAATAATTTCCAAAGTCAGTCATTCACAGGTAGTACAGTCAACTGTATTTATCTAAATAAGAATAAGGTCTGGATGGATCCCACTAAGTAATTCTCATTTTAGGCCCTCATTATTTTAGTTTTGAGTTAGTTTTTTAATCAGCAGCGAGGCATATCATAACAGTGAACAATAGAAAATTTCAGCAGAGTACTAAGGAAGAAATATAAAGCTGTAGTCAATGTCGAATGCCAGTTAGAAGTAATTAGATATACAAGGGTGAAACTCTTAATAAAGCTAATTTACAAAGCATATGTCTATCTTTTGGGTATTATCACTGAGATGGGCCAAGTCAGTCTTAGAATCCTGACTCGTATTTAGTAGTACTGTAAACCTATACCAGTTAAGAAGTATCTACTTCTCAGAGTTACTGTAAAGATTAAAAGAGAAATTGTCATTTAATGTCCCTAGCATAGTGTATCAAGTAGTATGAACTTAAAATTAATCCTGTTAATTCAGTAAGCATTAACTGTATGCTGTTATGTATCAGATATTGGGAATGTTTTGTATAATAACCAAGATGCAATGTATACTTTTCCTTTTTTTTTTTTTTTTTTTTGAGACAGAGTCTCGCTGTCACTCAGGTTAGAGTGCAATGGCATGGTATCGGCTCATTGCAACCTCTGCCTCCCAGGCTCAAGTGATTCTCCCGCCTTAGCCTCCTGAGTAGCTGGGACTACAGGCACCCACCACCACGCCCAGCTAATTTTTGTATTTTTGGTGGAGACGGGGTTTTTCCATGTTGGTCAGGCTGGTCTTGAACTCCTGACCTTGTGATCCGCCCGCCATGGTCTCCCAATGTGCTTGGATTACAAGCATGAGCCACCGCATCCAGCCCCTTCTGTTAAATGAAATACACATGCATGCATATAATCAATAGAAGTAAGTCTAAACACACACATATACACACTGCATTGAATCTAGCTTGGACCTCATTAATGAGTTTATCATTTCTCAACCAAAAGAGTTCAAAACTTAGACAGTCTGGCCGCAATGCCAGATCAGTGGATTTATTAGGTCATTCCACAGAACCAAAGGATTTCAAAGATGGGGAGACCTTATAAATAACAAAGTCCATTTTGTCTATATCATAGATTAGGAAACTGAAGCCAAGAGATGTTGAATGATTTCCTAAAACCACTTAGTGCATTTTAGAGCTAAAACCATACATTAAATGTGTTTCCTACCATATCACACTCACCAAGTGCCTAAAAAGGAGCATGGAACCCTCAAGCTTGTGATATTGGTGTCACAAATCACAAGGTAGAAAATGGCATTTTAACTTTGCCTGCTGATTTGAGTGTGCAAATTAGTAAAACTTAAAAAGATAACACGTATTGATGGTGAGTATATTTTTTGTACATTGGAAATATTTTGTAGTAAATAATAAATTAGTCAAAATCAGTCACCCTTTTTAGGCATAGTTCATCAATATTATGATGTTAATGTTGTTGAAATGACTGAGCACATTCAAATACAGAATCTACAAAGTAACCTATTTGGAAAGGGAATTGCCTATGTAAGGCATAACTTGAGGGAAGATCAAAGGAATCAGTTCCTAAAAATGAGAGGCAAAGTTTTCCTTCACTGAAAAAGTCAGCTAGTTAGTTGTACTGAATCATATCTAATGTTAAGGTGAGAGATAAGGAGATAGAGGTGATGCCTAAAGAGTAGGAATAAAGTAGTGAACATTGCTGTAATGTTGATTTGGAATTCTCTTCCACTTAGTGAAATTCATTGCTAAGAGAAAAGATTCTCCTTCAAGGAAAGGTTGCTTGCAAATTCAAGGTCATTTTCTAAATCCCACACTGCTTGTCTATGTGCCAAACTTTCCTGGTTTTATTTTTATTCTTTTTGCCTTAAAAGATACCTCCGAATTCAGGTTCTACAATTCCTACTTTGTGACGTGTTATTAGTCCCCAGCCCATTTGCTGGGGCCATTGTAAACAAGGGGCTATTAGAGTGGACAGCTGGTCAGGGAACAACTACTGAGAAGGTTGTTGCCTGTGCATAGAGGGGATAAAGAGAAGGGGCTGAAGTTATATCTATTTGAGCACCAAAATATATTGAAGAGGGTGCAAGAGGCAGAGAACTTCAGGGGTCACTGAACTCAGCCCCTTCTATTTTGCAAATGGGAAATGAAGGCCTAGAGAGAGAAAGTAATCTGCCCAGCACCAAAGAGCTAATACAAAATTGGGCTTACAACAACTCGGGTAAATTGATAGCAGATTCCAACTGATTTTTTTTTTTCTTATCAAAAATTTTCATGAAACATTTTAACTATACAGAAAAATGCATAAAGTAATATAAGAAACTCATGTGTACCTATTCCCTTTCTCCCCAGGTCACATCTTAACCAATTGCTATATTTTCTTTAGATATTTTAAGAAGTAAAATGGGTGTAAAGCCCCATGAGTACACATCCCTGATTCCCCTTCTTCCCCTTTCCTAAGGCATGTGGGCATGCCACAAACAATATTCAGTATTGTTCAGCATGTTTATAAATACTATGTAAATATTAGCAAAATGTATGCGTTGTTTTACAACCTGCCTTTTTTTTTTTTTTCCTCAACGTTATGTTTTTGAGATTTCTCTGTGTTGATACATGGAACTCCAGTTTATTCATTTTAACGGTGAGTAGTGTTTCTATGCACAAATATATCACAATTTGTTAATTTGTATTTGGATAATTTTTCAGTGTTGGAAATGGTGTCATCGTGAACAAAAAGAATGTATATATAGTTCTTTTTACACTGGTGTGAGTTTCTTCAGATCTGAGTTTTTCTGCTGGTGGATCATGAAAAGGTTACGGTGAGCTGCTCAGGCCAACACAAACAGGGCCCGGGGCAAGCCTCTGGCAGCCTTATCCACTTAACATGTGGTATTGTGCAAATGCCATCATTTTCTCTTTTTTTTAAAACTTTTATTTCAGGTTCGGGGTACATGTGCAGGTTTTTTGCCACAAAGGGAAAAGGTTGTGAAACACCGTGCTGAAGAAGTGGTTCTCAGTCTTAACATGTATCAGAATCAACTGGAGGGCTTATTAAAAAGACTGTTGAGTTTCACTCCCTGAATTTCTGATTCTGTACACCCAGAGTGAGGCCCAAGTGTTTGCGTTTTAACAAATCCCAAGTGGGGACCACCTTTGAGAGCCACTAAGGCATCTATCTAGGAGTTGACTTGCGGGTTCCAACTGATTATTCAAATACATTTTCATTATTGCAAATATTGTATTATAATTAGTATATCATGTAATAAATCAAGAATGTCATTTAAAAATAGAAGTGATAGGATTCAATAATCTACTAGCTTGGAATTTGCAAGCTTTTGTGTGAGAGAAAGATGGAGAGCATTTAATTATGTTCAGAAATAACTTCCCTATAATTGTAAATTCTGTGTTCCTTTTTGAGTGTGCAAACCGGGACAAGGACTTTAAAGAGATAATTATATGAGAAAAGCAGTCCTTCATTCTTTCCCCTCTTATCTTTATGGTGTAATCAATAGGTCTACCACCATTCACCAGGGAAGAAGAAGTAAAAAGGGAAATGTTACAATTAGAACATTGTCGGCTCTCAGCAAAAGTTGCAGAGTTATCAGAATGTGTCTTTGATGCACACCTCTTTTGGGTCAGTGTGTGTCTATTGAAGTTCACTCTCACTGCCGTCCCTCCCATTGCATGCTTTGGCTTCTGTGGACACCTGTGCCTTCAGAACTTTCCTTCCCCTTTCGTCTCCCCTTCTCAAAGGGCATCTGTTTCTCTCTCCTTGAAAATATGATACTCCATTTATACCTTCAGTAAAAAGAGACCAATGAAATAAAATCTTTTGCAACCAACAATTCAGGTTGGTAGGGAGAATTGGTGCTGAAATGGACCTTCACTCCTACTTCCACCTCTAAAACACACTTGAAATGGATTCGGACCTGGTGTGAAGTAGCACCTCCTCCACGGTTCCAGTCTTGTGAATGGTCTTGGTATCCTCCCTGTCAGAAAATGAGGGCTCCTTATCAGCTCCTGCTGTTCACACATCCCCCATGCACAGTCAGTCCCTGTTGACTTGAATCTGTTCACCTTCATCCACCCTGTCTCTGCCTCTGTTCAGATCACTGCACTTCTCATCTGGGTGATTGCAATGGCCTTCTAAATGTGCTCCATTCTTGTTCCCTTCCAGTCCATTCTTCACATAGTGGCCAGACTGACCTTTAAAAAATAAGAGCTAACTATGTCATTCCACTGCTAAAAATCTTCCCTAAGTGGCATCTCATTGCCCTCAAAGTTAAATCCACATCTTTCAACCCGACCTGACCTGGCCCTTGCCTGTCTCCGGCATCACTTTACATGGCACCCACCTTGTGCTGCTTTCCACCATGCACACCAGACTCCCCTACTTCTTTTTTCCTAAGGTATTGGATTCTCCTCTGTATCAAGCACAAGCCCTTGTCTTTACTTGACAAATTCTTTCCTCCCTCACTGGTTTGCTCTTCTCCTTGCTAACCTATACCCGTCCTTCAAGTGGAGCTTAAGCATCACTTCCACGGGGCTGTCTTCCGGGACCATCGTACCTCTACCATGCTGGCCTGGCTTTGCTCCCATGTTAAGAACAGCTCTACATCTTCCCTCCTTCTCATGGCTCTCCTAATACTTCTAAGTATTTATTATTTGGTTTCCCTACTGGGCTATGAGCTTAATGAGGATGGGAATCCTTGCCCATTTATTCTTAGCACTGAATCCCCAAGACCTAAGATTGTGCCTAGGGGCCACTTGATAATTGCAATAAATATCTGTGGCTGGTTGATATAAATTATTGACTGCATTTTCACATATGGATTGCACACACATATGTATGCGTTTGAATTTGTCAGCATCATTTACTTGTAAACCCGTGTCAATGTGCATGGTTTACAAACTCAACACGAATAAATTTGTATGACCTACTTTTACGTTGTTTAACATAGAGCCACCCAGTTTGTCACTGAAGAATATACAGAAATATTTCATTAGCAAATCCTTCTATATATATTATTCTTGCCAGTAATGTTGCTACTCTCTCTGTGTGTGTATGTGTATGTTTGATAGAGAGAGAGACAGAGAGAGAAAGAGAGAGATGGTTTTTCTAGACCTACTAAAATTATTACATTTACAGTGTGCAAGATGAGATTTGAACTTGGAATCTATCTATCGGTCAGCAGGCTTGAAAAAGAAGATTCAACACTCAAGTCATGAAGTGTCTTGTAAAGAATATAATTTGTGACTCTGTGGGAGAATAAGAATATAATGGTGAGCCTCTAGTTTCTAGGGCTAGAGTAAATAAATTCCTAAGTCTATAGGTTTATTTGAAGCAAATCTAATACGTGAAAACTTAGGGGCTTTTTTTCCATGAGCAATTCTAGAACAAAATCCAGGAGTCTGGATCTATAGCATCCAACTAATTTTTATTTTAAAAGTATGATTTATCTAAAAATTCATAAAATATAAAATATACGTGATAAGTCTAAAATCATGAAACTCTTAAAATAATTCTAATATCATACATTAAATAGTTTATTTATGAAGCATTTTCACAAGGTGAAATCCAAACTGGTCTAACTTCAGATACCAACCTTTGACCTTGAATGGACTCTAGGTTTAAAACCAGCTCTGCTTTGTATTAGTTGTGTGGCTTGGCAAGTTATTTAAACTTTCCTCATCTTAGTTTCCACATCTGGAAGAAGGGCATAGTATGTATCTTATCCAACTGCTGAGAGATTAAATGACATGAATTCTCCCTCAATACTGCCATGGCCTGTTGAATGGCTTTGCAGCTTCTGTAAACTGTCCTCACCACAATAGCCAAAGTAAGCCTTTAAAAATCTGCCAGATCACCTTATTCCTCTGTTTAAAATCTTTCAGTGACTTCTCATTTTTGTCAGAGTAAAGCCCACCAGGGCCTTTGCAATGTGGTCTCTCTAACCTCTCTGATCTCACATCCTATTCTCTCTGCTTCATCTGTCTCAGCTACACCAATCTCCCTGCCATTGCCTGGGCACACCAGGAATGCTCCTGCCATGGGCTCGGGGGTTCATGCTCTCACCTCTTTGAAATCTTTGTTTAGATGGCACCATTGCAAAGAGGCCTGCTGAATATCCTTTACAAAATTGTAATTCCTTCCCCTCCCCCTCCCGCTTACCATTCTCTCTGTGTTCCTTTTTTTGTCACTTACTATTCGCTCTATTTTTATTGTTCATTTCCCTCAATTAGAATGTAAGCTTCCCAAGGGCAGGAATCATTGTTTGTTCACTGTTATATTTCAGACACCTAGAACGGTGCCTTGCAAATAGCATTCAATAGATGTTTGTTGAGCAAATGAATTTTAAAAAAAGTAACTTAGTAAAACACCTAGCTATATATTGGCTATCACTAGATATTGAAAAAATGTTGGACAGTTTTATTGTTTATTTAATCAGAGGAAGGTATTTTGCATTGCTTTTTTATTTTTTGTGACAGGGTCTCACTTTGTCACCCAGGCTATGTGTAGTGGTGTGATCACTGCTCACTATAGCCTTAACCTCAACCTCTGGGGCTCACATGATTCTCCTACCTCAGCCGCTCCAGTAGCTGGAACTATGGGTATGAATCACCATGCCTGGCTAAGTGTTTCTGTGTTTTGTAGAGATGAGATTTCACTACGTTGTTCAGGCTGGTCTCAGACTGCTGGGCTCAATCTGATACTCCTTGGGAGTATAAATTCATTTGCAACTTTTTAAAAATAAAAACATCTGAAGCAAATATGACAGAATGTCATTTTTAAATTTTGGGTGGTAGGTATGTAGGTGTTGCTATATTTTCCTTTGTATTGTTTTGTGTACTAAAGAAAAAGATTGAAGAAAAGAATACACTTAAAGCACTTAGCATGTTGTTGCCTGACCCACTGGAAGTGGTCAGTATGTGTTAGCAGTTGCTGCTATAATTGCTGTTATGTCCCTATTTAATTACCTCCCTGCAAAATCATATAGCCCTCAGCCTGCCTGACACCATCCCTGGCTGGACATTCCCTCTAAATTAGCTCTGCTGTCCTGTTTGACATGGAGGGATTTGAAGTTTCAAGCCAAACTTTCGTACTTAAATTCCTTGGTGATTGTTTGCTTTTTTCTTTAGCTAAACTGTAGTTCAAAAGAGTACCTACTGAGAAACATTGTGTGCACAATTTAGGTAAATTGCTAGTAAAAGATTTATTTTAATTACTTTCAATATCTAAATTGTGCCAGAACTTTTAAATAGACTCAATTTCACGTCCCCTGTGGAAAAGTAGATGCATCTTTCTAATCTTGGTTACTCTAGGGCAAGATGTATTAGCCACCCAGATTGATCTTCCTTCTCTGTAGGCAGGTGGCGTAGGGAGAGTGGGCTGTCCACCTGATGGTGGGGAACAGGAAATCTCCAGCCCTTGAGCTTGGTTCTGCTTCGGAGAGAGGGTGTGTGTGTGTGTGTGTGTGTGTGTGTGTGCGTGTGTGTGTGTGTGTGCTCATGATTTCTGAAGAGAGTTAATTATTCTGGAAACAGTAACTTCCTCTCAGATGCCCTCCTGGGCAGCTGCTGTTGGCAGTATCTGGTGAGCTCTGAGCTTCCAATCCACAGATGCCCCCGCTTCATCGGAGAGCCAGCTCAGTGCTGCTGACGGGGCCCCTTCCTCTGCTTACCTCTCCCTTCTGAGCAAGGGATTAGGCAAGACTTGAGAAAATTAGGTCCTAAGAAGAGGTTTTAAAAATATGGAACTTGTGTGAAAAGGGTAAAACAAATCAAGTCTGTCTTTGGTATTCTCCAGCTCCCCCTTTAGGACTCCTGTCTCCTAATCTCTAGAAACCTCTTGGCCACTGTTCTTCCAGAAGTCCATTCCCTTACCATGCCCCTGGCTACCCAAGCATCTCCTGCAGGTGACTCCAGAGCCAACTATCTGCAAAGGGTTTTATCTTTAAAATTCTTTTTCCATTTCTTGTTAAAAGCTTATCACCCATTGCACCTCCCCACTTCATCTTAATCAAAACCATGATCCCTTGGCCCTTGCCATTTCTTTGCTCTTCTGTCTAGATATATAACCCATTTCCTTTCTCTCTGGTGCTCTACTTGGCCCAGTTCAAATGCCAACCTGTTGCAATCCTGTTACTTACCCTGCAGACAGGTGTTTTTCCCTGTCTCTGCTCTGTAGGCCCTTTGTACTGTTAAAGTATTCCCTAGCAGACAGAAAATGGAAACTTTGAGGCTAACTGAGGCTCTCAAAGTTAAAACAGAACCAGGTGGTCCTAGCTGGGGGAAGGAACGGTAATTGTGTTCTCAGAAAGATGAGTATCACAGGACTGCTCTTTCTACAATCAAGCTAAACCAGTTCCTGTTGTTAGTGCCAGGATGAACGGTGGCCCAATCCCCCTTCCTCTTACCAGAAAGAAACATCTGCCAAGACTCCTGGTTTTGGGTTTGGAAACCAAACAGAACTCAGTCATAGCTCAACCAGTCAGAGCTCCCTTGACTCGACTGGATGAAACAGGGCTCAGCTGTATTGATCAATCAAAACTCAGCTGCACCAGCCAACCAGAACTAAGCTAGTTTTTATCATTCATTTGCTTAAAGCAACCTGACTGGAAACCTGGGTAGGAGGTTTTGCTGTGAAACACAACACTCTCTTTGTTCTCCAGAACATAACTTCATTTTACACAGTGGGCTGTATCTCTCTGATTTCCAAGCTGTTCACTGGAATAAAGTCCCTTTCCTCCATATTCCTCTAGAGAACTTTTGTTCATAGAACATAATCTCTGTCAGCATATCTCATACATTGTATTATAATTGCCTGTTGGTACATTTATCTTCCTCTTAAATGGTAGAGAATACATTTTGTTAATTTGTGTTTCCCCAAATAGCATAGCGTCTGATCATCGGCACTAAGTGAATGAATGAATTAATGAGTGAATGGAAACTTCCATTTTATCAGTACAAGGAAGACACTGATAAATTTTGAGTTGAGGTGATGATGATTTGTGGGAGCCCATATGTCATATACTTCAGCCTTTCTCTGCCTAAACATTACCCTGCACCGGCATTGTAAAGGAAGTAAAACGAAACACCTCAGCCTCCTCTCTCCTACAGATGCAACCCTGCCCTGAAACCTGCTGATCCCAGCCCACTGTCTATGCCCCATTTTGTTCCCCTGCTTTTGGGACTGGTCCTTGATTCAGAGAACTTAAGAAGAGCCTCATTGCAACTTTATGCTCTGGGTAATTTACCCCCTCCTTGCCTGACCACAGACATGCTAATTACTATCATTTAAAGGAACTACTTTCATTTATTGTTAATCACTATAAAACTCGAATTCAATGTGTTTGCCATTATTTATTTCTCATACATGAATTGAACACCTGCTATCAACCACTATGCTACATATTGGAGATGCAAGGATTGGACTTACCTGTCAGATTAGTTGTATCTTTTTGCTTTAAACTGGGACATTTTTCTATTCATGTACTGTTTGTTTTTCCCATTTTCTTCCTCATGTAGCATGTTAGACAGCTCGTAGCTTTAAGAAAGAGACATTTTGATTCCCCATCCAAAGGAAAGAAGGTAGGCTTGAAAGGTGAGAAGCAGAACGAGTTTGTGTGTTAACTTGGGACCAAGCTCCCAACACCACTTTTGATCTTCCCATTCTGGGGTTAGAAAACTGGGCCTTGCTTTGGACAATCCTCAGTGGGCTCATCACTGTCTTTATTTACATTATAAATTTGGGTAGCCAGTCTCTCTCTCTTTTTTTTTTTTTTTCTACAAGGAATACAGAAGTAACTTGCAGGACAGTTATCTTCTATGTAGCTATAATTCTTCAGTCAGTGGGATTTGGCTACACTAGTTTTACTCTTATAGAGCATGAAATAATTGTGCTTGAGAGAAAATGAGACAATTCTGTAGTTTCACGTTGGTAACTGAATAGGAAACATAGTCGGTGGAAATTTGGATGGGCATTTGTGGCATCTGAGCGTAAATTCCTTGCTGGGCACTGTCCAGAGTGATGGAGGTCTTCCAGTGCGGTGACCATGAGAATGTGTCTCTCAGATTTCAGAATGTAATAAACGGACAAACCAAACAGCTCTGCTCTGAAATCCATCACCAATGCTGCCCATGAACTCTTCTTGGCAGGTGACTCAGCATGGCAGGGAGACTAAAGCAGCCCATTCGTGGAGATACAGGACTCCTCTATAGTCTTGCAAAATTTGCCTTAGACCTAGAGGAGAGTATCCCTCCTCCCCCACCCATCTCCCCTCCTTCCCTCCTTCCCTCTCCCCCTTCCTCCCCTTTCTCCCCTTCTTCCAGTTCTTCCCTCCCTCCCCAACCTCCCTTCCTCCCTTCCCTCCTTTCCCTCCCTTCCCTCCTTTCCCTCCTTTCCCTGCATTTCCCAGCCTCCACTGGCTTTCTCCTCATTTCCTCCCACAGGAGTTTCCCCAAATAAATTAGTCTGCTGGGACTACCACAACAAATACCACAGACTCAGTGGCTTAAGGAACTGAAATTTGTTTTCCCAAAACTCTGGATATTAAAAGCCTGAGATCAAGGTGTTGGCTGGGTTGTTTTTTCTGAGGCCTCCCTCTTTGGCTTTTAGATAGCTCTTTTCTTCCCGTGTCTTTAGTTAGTCTTCTGTCTGTGTCTGTGTCCTAATTTCCTGTTCTTATAAGAGCACCAGTCCTATTGGACTGGGCCCATCATAATGACTGCATTTTAACTTAGAGGTCCTTTAACCTTTCTAAAGACCTTGTCACTAAATGCAGCCACATTCTGAGCTACTGGAGGTTGGGACTTCAACATACAAATGTTTAGTGCATCCCATAACACCTACTAAACTTCTTTCATGTTTAATCCTGTATTAACCTTTACTTTTTAGAGTAAGTGGGCCAATACACCCAGCCTCCCTTATGGGTCCCTCTGATTTCAGATTGCAGTGCTTTGAGTTTGCTAAGCCTCAGACACAACTGTGGGGTGAGGGCTCTCTTTGACCTCCTATCTGTTTTGAAGGGTTCCCAAAGTCTTTAGCTTTAACTTTGTCTTTCATACATTTCACTTTATATGCTATAATAAGTTTTGCTATGGTTACCATGATTAAATGAATTTACTATCCACTGTCATTATTTCTAGTTGTTAGTTGGTCAAATATAGCCATTGTTTTATTAGGTTCACACCAAGAAGATAAAGAAATATTTACCACTCCATTTTAGCAGATTATAATATAAAGTTTTGTGTGTCATCCACTGGTGGCAATTTTCTTTTTCCATTTTTACAATGGATTATGTTTATTATTTAAGTTTTATAGGTAGCTTTCTGGCTTCTGAATTTATTTGCTTTCTTTTAACTGACAGTCAAGATAAGAATACATATTCTTGTAGGTAAATAAATTTAAAAAATAGTCTTTTTAAGTTCTTTATATGAGTTCACTCAAAGCTTATGATAATGTAATGAGCACGTTAATATGACATAAAGAGTTCTTTAAGATCTTAAAATATCTTCTGTGTCAGAGAAAACAATTTTTCTGCCTGGACTGGAATGTCCTTTCACCAAATTTATATCCTATATTTTCTTTAAGGCTAAGTTCAAAGCTCACTTTCTTCACGTTGGTTTCTTACTTTGGTCCATCCTCTCCTCTCGTATTTTTCTATAAATCATGTGTACCATAACTTTCTTATGTAATGTCTTATATTTTTCTTCAGTGGCTTCAGGTGTGTGTACAAACTCTGGTCCCCAGAGTGAGACTATCAATTTCCAGGCATATCTTGCTATGTTATTTAGATGCTAAGGGAAAAAATAAAAGGAGTATAAGATACGGTTCCTGTCAATGGCTCCTTTAATGTTGGAAATTGTAAGCAGCAAATTTTGAGGCTCAACTGACAGAAAACAACATTCAGCATGCAAATCAAGTGCAATTTATAATAAAAGTTAGTGATAGATATGTATACTGCCATACAAATTATTTTGCATCTGGTAATAGTCAAAAGTGGTACATGTATTTCATATGTAACTGTAATTGGCATTTCTTTTACATCGTTAAACCATGTTTTCAGTTTTTCTTCATTAATTCTGAGGTATATATTAAAAGCATCCGAGTTGGCAGTTTTTTCCTGACGCTATATATAGTGTAACTAAACACACACACACACACACACACACACACACGGATGCGCATGCACGCACATGCACATGTCTGGAATTCAGCATCTGACTAGCTATGACTCCTTGTGATCCTGTGTTCTGCAGGGCTGAGATATCTCCGCTATGGTTTGTGGTTCTGCAGGCTCCTCTTTTCCCCTCTTTGTCCTCTAATTTAAAAGGTCCTCATAGCCCCCACTCCTTGCTCCTTCTATCCTCCTTTGAAATTGCGACACAGCAAAACTTTGGGGTTTGCAGCCTGGGCTGATGGATGCAGCAGGATGGTAATACTTTGAGAGAAAGGAAGCAGATGAGTGTCCAGAATGCCAGGTAAGTTGTGGCATAAAGTGGGGGCAAGAACAGAGCAAGAGGGACCAGCATGTCACAGTCTTTGGTCAGACAGGAAAGAAGTGAGGTTGGGGGAGGGAGAGGCTCAGACAGGTGAGAGACCTGGGCTCTACCTTGGTGACAGTAGCTTGGAAATTTCCTCCAAGTCTACTGGGCTTGGAGCAAGTCCTGGGAGGCAAATTGAGGATTCCAGAAGCCTTGTGTATTCACCCAAGCAAGGGTTTGTTCTCTGGAATTCATGGACATGGCTTCAGCATCAGAGATATATGAGTTCCTGGAAGATTTTGGATAGGATTGTATACTTTTTTTTCCTAGTGAGAAGATCTATACCCTTAGCAAAGGGATCTATGATTCAAACATTGGTTAAAAAGCATTTCACCATCATGTAAAATGATTTTCTTAAATCAGTTTTTTGAGCTGATTATGTGGGAGGAAGTGTGGGGCTGAGCAAAGGCACTGAGAGAAGCTGAGTGGTAAGCAGTATTCTGTCTGTCTGGCTCTTATCCTTCTGTTTGTCTATTTTAAATTAAAATTAAAAGTGAGGAAAATTAAAAGGAAAGGTAAATGTGAGTCATTAAAGAGAATCAGGAGCAAGATTAAGATGACTATAAAACCTGTTTATTTGCTTAGGGTAGGTCATAAATTTGGCTCTAACCAAAAAGAGAAACCTGGTTAATTTCTCTTGCCATAGGATCCAGAAGAAAAGACAGAACAATTGCTTTGGGAAAAGTCTGTCTTTAGTACCAAAACCAGACAGTGCTCTCTCCCCAGAATCATAATGAAGGGCACTCTGTGCAGTGTAACAAGCAGTGTCCTTACAATCTCCTAGCCCCGGGCCCATGGTCAAACCCCACAGACTTGGCTCTATGATTGACCAAACCAAATGGCAACTTTCAAAGTAGCAACTCAATACAAGCAATCCTATTAGGGCCAATACTATGGAGATCCAAGGGTGGGGATCTGCTGCTCTTCCTTGCAGAATGGGCATTAGAGTTTTGAGTATTTGGGCAATATGTATGTGCTCTAGGCAGGCTATCAAATACAAAGGATTCCTTCCACCTAGTTGAGGATACAGATTGGGTAGCCATGAGTTTGCATTAAAATAGGTAGGAATTGAACAATGAGAACACTTCCACACAGGAAGGGGAACATCACACACCGGGGCTTCTTGTGGGGTGGGGGGAGGGGAGAGGGATAGCATTAGGAGATATACCTAATGTAAATGACAAGTTAATGGGTGCGGCACACCAACATGGCACATGTATACATATGTAAAAAACCTGCACGTTGTGCACATGTACCCTAGAACTTAAAGTATGATAATAAAAAAAATTGTGGATTCTGTGTTAATATTCATGTGCCTTAACAATAATGCTGGAGAAAGGGTAGATATCCTTGCAGGAAAACTGAAGAGTTTTTGTTAGGATATGTGCCTGAACAGAAAGATACCCCACTTCCATTAAGAAGGGTACAAGGCAGATTTACTAGTTGTATCATAAGCAGATTCCTTAACTCCTCTATACCTCAGTTTTTTTTTTTTTAATATGGTAGGTATAAGAATTAGAAATGCACTTATATCAATTGAGTGAAATAAAGTGTAGAACACTGGACAACTGATAGTTATGACTTGTTAATCAATTATTCACAAGAAAGCCAACTAGAATTAGCTTAACAAATATACTTGTCCAAATCTCAAAGGGCTTCATAATCTTTGATGTGAGTGACACGCAATAATACTGATAAATGTAGAGCAAACCAGTAGTTTGTAATCAAAAGCCCAAATATTGGGGGCAAGTAACAGCGGAAGTCAGAAGAGAGAAATACTTGTCATATTGTCAGGGAATGCTTGGTGGAAGGTGTGACATGTGGAATTAGAAGAGGGAGAGGCTCAAGAGGAGAACAGAGTGAAAAAAGCCGTCTGAGAGGGAAGCAGTATGGGGATGGGAGCCTGTGTGGCTCCTCTATGGGAAGAATTAACTAATGTTTTTAATAGGTCCCTCTAGGCATAATGAAATCTTTGGGGATTAAGAAACATCACAGATTCCCATGATGTCAAAAGGCAGCTTGTAAATTACCACACCATTGACTGATTTCTCACACTGTGTAGACTCCGATGCTTATCAATGTGCTGAAGGTGGAAGATGGAGAGGAAGCTGCCCCTGCCTTTTGAGGAGCTCAGTGTTTAGTTAGAGATAAAAGCTGAGAAACAAGTAATAACCCTGGGGAGAGTGGAATTGGGAAGACAGTACTGTAGCTGGGTGCTCCAAGTGGCCGAAGTGGATGTGGGAGAGCAGTCAGTTGAAGTCCAGCCAAGTGTCCAACCAATCAAACAACCCAGTCAATCACTTGGTTAATTTATGCACACTACACAGACCTGAGTAAATGTTTCAGGAAATTGACTGGCTGTTTGAGTGAATCAACCTAATCAAGTGTTTGCTGGCACTGTATAGACCCAGCCTTAACAATGCAAATATCACTGTAATCTCTTGCCTTTGAAATGATTCTGTGGTGTTTTCCAGGGGATCTGGGCTAGTGGTCTTGTCACGTTTTAACATTCTGCCCCATAGTGGGAAAAGAAGTGTTTTTTATGGAGTATCATTTATTGTCTAAAATACAGCTCTGCAAATATTTTCAAATATTTCCAACATTGGCATTATTTCAGTGATACAAAGATGTATTTGAATCTCTTTTTAAAGACTAAAGTTCTTTTTCTGGTCAGTTACTGGCAACCAATCTAAACTGAGCTGCTTTCGTTTATGACCATGCTCACTTTCCTAGTTTTTAAAAATATTTGCTTTTAAAGCTTTACAGATATTTTTTTTTTCATGCCCACCCCAACCAATCACTTTTGAAATGGCTTGAGTGAAAGTTCAGAGTTTTATGAGCTTTCCTACAGCAGTGCTATTTTTGGGAAGGAAAGAATGATATTTAGTTCTTTTCTTTCCCAAAAAACCAATTTTGTCTCCATGATCTACTCTACAGCAATGTTCAGAGTTATTTGAGGGATAAAGTGAGTACAGTTTTGCTTTTATCCCCTGGAGCTTGTACTGGTGAAAACACTGAATTTGTGCAAGGTCAGGGATGTACCTCTGTGACATAGATTGTATAACCAATGTTGTAATCTGACTCTGCAGCCTCTTAGTCTTAACTTTAGTCAACAACAAGCACAAAGATAAACTTTGCCATTTAAGTGTGGGTATGAAGAGGGAAAAGGGAAGGAACAGGGAGAATAAGGTTAGTATAGCAGAGCAGAGCAACTGTGGTTTTTTGTACAGTAGATTAGCTACTTTACCTCTTAAGCTTATTTTGGGCCAGTGTACCTGTAGTACAGATAATGAGGTCTGTAATATGGGCTTTTATCCTACTGTCTATAGTCATTTGATCTGTTCAAGGGTCATAAACTCAAATGCCTATAGTGGTTGGTCCAAGCTACATAAACATATCATAACAGGCCAGCTGTGACACAATAGGGAATAGTGTTGCCAATGGCAAACTGGAGACTGTCCATGAATTTGTGTAAGACAATTAAGGCTTTTCTGCACACTGAATTTGGCCACTTAGCATGGTTGGTTTGCAACTCCTAAATTTAAAGTACATGAGAAGAAAATATATTTATACGGAACTGATAGAGATGTGCCAATTAATTATGCAGTGGTATCACTGTGTAGTTTGTCTTGTGTGTCCTTCTCCAATTTGATAAACAGGATAAAGAAACAGTGGATAGGGACATTCCATCTTGGGGGAGATTCAGAATTTTCATTCCTTCAGAAAATTATTCCATTAGAGCATGACAATGAATCTTCCTAGCTTTAACTCTTGTGGTATGTCTTCTGAACAGCATAATTTGTGATGCACAGTTACTGCTTATGGGGAAATAATTGAATAGATTAATAGCGATGTGTTTACACATGTGATTTTTGCTTTCATTATTAATGGAGTCTATTCTTTTTAATGTATGTGTCCAGAATTTATATGAGGGTAATTATTTTCTATACCTCTTAAAACATAGGAGTTGTGATTTAATACTTAGGAAAATCCCTTCTATCTAAAGGTTTGTGGGAGAAGTGTGTATAGTGTTTTGCATAATCAATAGAAAGCCATGATGAGGTACATGAGATTTGGAGACAGAACCCAGCTTCCCAGGTTTGAATTCTGGTTCTAACATACATGATTTCTATAACTTTGAGCAAACTACTTAACCTTATAAATCTTCAGTTTTCTCATCTGTAAAATAAAGTTTTTGTAAGGCTTAAATGAAATGGTACAGGTAAAATGAACTGATCAATTCATGGTGCATAGGTAGGTGCTCAATAAACGTTTAGATATTTCTACTACATACAATTATAATTAATATTACTACTAGAGATATAGGTGTTCAAATCTGACGTAGGGGCCATGGAGATTATTTAGAGTAAGTCTGAAGAATAATGTAAGGCTTGTAATATACAATGTTAGGAAAAACTTTAAAAAAATTAAAAGTTGAAGATTTTTAGGCTGGAGTAATGAAGCCAAAGAAAGAGAATATTGCTATTCAATCTGATTAAAGCATATGTTACTTAGGTCTATAGACCAAAAAATTAGAAGTTAACATAGAGGAAGATTTTTATAATTTTTAAGTGGAGAAAACATTGTAAATAAAGTTAAAAAAATAAAGCAACAGACCAGGAGACAAAAATCACATCTGAAAAAATTCTTGTCACTATGCTCAAGAAAATATTGTTAAAGCAAGAACCATGTTTGAAAAAGAAAAAAAAAAAAAAGGAAAGCAACGAGAGGCCTCAGGGTAGTTTCTGGAGAGCCACTGATTAAGGATATATAGAATGGCCTTTGGGAGAAGTTTTAGATAGAAGCTTTTCTCTCTAGATTGTAAGGCAAAAGATGCTTTTCAAGTCAGCATTTAGTAGAAATAACAACAACAAAAAGCAAAAATAAAATTTAAAAATAGAAAACTTTTATCCTTCTTATCTTATAGAAAAAAACCACAAGCTCTTAGTCATCCCCTCTTGTACCCAAATCTGGAGGAGATCCATAACGGGGAGAGCTGGAGTTCTGCGAAGGGAATGGATGATTTGAGGGCTAAGTGGTCTTTTATATTTTCTTAAATTTCCTATGTTCATGCATAGTTAAAGGTTTGGGCTATTTATCTCTGGTGGGAATTAAGATTGCTATTGATTTTTTAAGTACCCCAAATTGAGGCAGTAAATGAACCTTTACAAAGTACAGGGCTTCAATTTTCTGTAAGGAGCAGAGCATTGCTAGAAAGATGGTTGGAACAGTCTTCTTTGGTGGTAGACTACACAATTTGTGTGTCCCAGGAGTACGGCCTGACGGGGGTGGGGAGGGATGGGCAAAAAGAGCTCACTCCTCTGAAATGCTGCTAGAGGCCAGTCACTCCACCAGTGAAAGTAACTTGAATGTGACAGTCTCGTGGAACAGGAGTCCTGAGGGAAATAGTGATGCACAATTACAGGAAATGCTAAAGTAGAAAGTGTGAGAGCGATTGGAGCATGTCTGTGAGGATTAAGTTCCTAGGATAAGCACAGTGGTGTCATCGGGGCTCACAAAGAGAACAAACTGTAGCTCTGAAAAGTGCTGAACCATGAAATATATTTTAAATCTACATTTGGAATAAGAGGAATCACAAAAGAATAGGTTCACTGCTTGGACATGATGGTGTAATAGGATAGATATGGAGAAAAGAAAGACCAATTCACGTCTTCATTTACTTCTATATTTTGCTTTCTAGAAGAGCTAATAATCTTCAGATTGGGACAGGGGAGGACAAGAAATATGAATATGAACAACAAATTAATTCCTAAGATAGATGAGGAGAAAATCGAAGGTCTAGGCACTGTCACTGCCCCAGGCACAGATGTAGAACTTCTTAGGTATTAAAGGAATGTGAAGATTTGCCCCTGGAAATGGTGGAGTTCTACAGGCACTTAAGGAGCTTAAGAAGAATCTGAAGATGGAGAGATATTGAGATTTTCAACAATGGTACAAAGATTTTTGGAAGTTCAGAACAACAGCATTGATGTTAGGATACTTTGTAGTGCTTTAGCAGATAACTGAATGATTTTTTATGAAATAAATGAGCTATATGCATATATTACACTAACATAAACATACCTTTGAGAATAAGGTGATCTTATTAATTTGTTGATGTACTGTGTTTTTATTTCAACAGAATATTTCTTAAAAGCTTTAGGGTTTATAACAGAGAGAGAGATACAATAAGAATGTGAACTTCATGAGGGCACCATTAGATGGATTTAGGTGGATTTGCAGTGGGAGGAGCAGCCATGCTCAAAAAGGGCCAATCCAGGTGGAGGTCTCTGGAACATTTCAGGGCTCTTCATTGGCTCCATTCTCTTCAGGTCATTGAAAATAAATAGTTTTTAAAAAGTAGTGTAAGTGGAGATATAGAAAAATATGTCAAATTTGCAGATAATGACAAATTAAATATTTCAATATGACATTAACATTTAAAGCCTCTAGATACTGAAACAAGAGGGGAAAAACCAAAAGGAATAAATGTAGTGGAGCTAAGTATAAGATTCAGCATTTATATTTCAAGAAGTGACTTGAACCAATACAGGATGTGGAGGTCTGATCTGACAGTAGTCTACATAAAGAAAACCTGGGGTTTGTGTTGACCACACAGTTGGCTTGATGTGAACCAACTGTGTGGTTCCTCTGCTGAAGAAATTAATCCTATATAATGCAAGTGTAACCTGCATTAACAGAAGAGGATTGTCCATCTCTTAGGAAGTTATAGTCCACTGCTCTTCACTGGTAGACCACATCTTAAAAGTAATATTAATGCTTCAGAGAGGGTCAGCCAAGACAGTCAGTGGGTCTGGAAACCATGTAACATTAGAAGTCTGGGGAAGAAGAAGAGTCAGGGGCATCCTTTCTATCCAAGAATATTTAAAAGGGATGTCATGCAGGAAAA
The DNA here is from genome assembly GCF_003255815.1 of Theropithecus gelada. NCBI lineage: Eukaryota > Metazoa > Chordata > Mammalia > Primates > Cercopithecidae > Theropithecus > Theropithecus gelada. Next base: position 151,609,995 of record NC_037670.1, on the reverse strand, counting down.
AAGTAGTTTTCCTATTGTGAAGTTGGCAGATATAGGATAAATAGATGCACATTTTAACTAAATAGACACAAGATTCTTTTTATGTTGAACTACTAGTGCTATTCAGCATGTTATGGGTTTCATTAGGATGTAGTTAATTCCCTGGTTTAGAAATGTTCCAAATAGAATTCATTTAACCGATCCTTAATGAGTACCTATTATGTGTCAGACACTGTTCTAGGTGCTGAGGGTAGACTGAGATGGTGAAGATTAAGAAAAGAATGAGTTGACATAAACGGAGAGTAAACTGATACATATCAATGGCATTTCCCCCATTAGTCCTAGAACTGGGACTTTGGCGCAAAGCTGAGGACCAGAAAATTAAGTGCCCCTTTTTCTAAGTTGAAGGTGCTACTGGCCCCTGGAATAGGGGCCCCTGGAATACTCTCGAAGTACTTATTGAGAGGCACTGGGTAAGAACCAACCTTACCACTAAACCCACCCGCACCAGTCAGTATAAGAAGACTGGGAGGAGTGAACCTTCTGGGGAGTGCTTTTTCAGAGCTGAGCTATCCTCTTTTCTCCCATGAGGGAGAAGACCTCAGGTGTTAGAGCAGCTCCACTTGCAGGCATCTGGGGAGTGGCCAAGGTGCAGGAGCTGTACCAAGGTGTAGGAGCAGGAGTTTGAAGTGTTCAACTTGAGGAAAGGCAAAAGTATCATGGCTACCCCCCTGGAAGGGTAGCAGAGAGGGTGCTGCCTTCAGAAAACCCCACTCCTCACCTGGGCAGATTTCCTAGTCAAGACTATACTGACTCAGCATAAAACCTTGAACACTTTTTATTTGCCAGGCACATAAAAAGAATCTCTTGAGTGTTGATAATGGGGGAGGCTGTGTGTATGTTGTATGGTGAGGTTGGGGGGCAGAGGGCATATAAGAACTCTATACTTTTTGCTCGATTGTGCTGTAAAACTAAAACTCTAAAAAATAAAGTCTATTAAAAATGGAACTTTATCTAACACGGAGGCTCCCTATCTCTCAGACTGGCAAACTGGATAAAGAGTCAAGACCTATTGGTGTGCTGTATTCAGGAGACCCATCTCAAATGAAAAGACAAACATAGGCCCAAAATAAAGGGATGGAGGAAGATCTATCAAGCAAATGGAAAGCAAAAAAAACAAAAAACAAAAAAACCAAAAACAACAACAACAACAACAACAACAACAACAAACCAGGAGTTGCAATCCTGGTCTCTGATAAAACAGACTTTAAACCAACACAGATCAAAAGAGGCAAAGAAGGGCATTACATAATGGTAAAGTGATCCATTCAACAAGAAGAGCTAACTATCCTAAATATATATGCACCCAATACAGGAGCACCCAGATTCATAAAGCAAGTCCTTAGAGACCAACAAAGAGACTTAGACTTCCACACTATAATAATGGGAAACTTTAACACTCCACTGTCAATATTAGACAGATCAATGAGACAGAAAATCAACAAGGATATCCAGGACTTGAACTCAGCTTCTTAACCAAGCATACCTAATAGACATCTACAGACCTCTCCACCTCAAATCAACAGAATATACATTCTCAGCACCACAGTGCACTTATTCTAAAATTGGCCACATAATTGGAAGTAAAGCTCCTCAGTAAATGCAAAAGAAGAGAAATCACAACAGACTGTCTCTCAGACCACAGTGCAATCAAATTAGAACTCAGGATTAAGAAACTCACTCAAAACCACACAGATACATGGAAACTGGACACCTGCTCCAGAATGACTACTGGGTAAATCATGAAATGAAGGCAGAAATAAAGATGTTCTTTGAAACTAATGAGAACAAAGATGCAACGTACCCGAATCTCTAGGACATATTTAAAGCAGTGTGTAGAGGGAAATTTATAGCACTAAATGCCCACAAGAGAAAGCAGGAAAGATCTAAAATTGACACTCTAACATCACAGTTAAAAGAACTAGAGAAGCAAGAGCAAACAAATTCAAAAGCTAGCAGAAGACAAGAAATAACTAAGATCAGAGCAGAACTGAAGGAGATAGAGACACAAGAAAATGCTTCAAAAAAATCAATGAATCCAGGAGCTGGTTTTTTGAAAAGATCACAAAATGGATAGACCGCTAGCAAGACTAATAAAGAAGAAAACAGAGAAGAATCAAGTAGGTGCAATAAAAAATGATAAAGGGGATATCACCACTGATCCCACAGAAATACAAACTACCATCAGAGAATACTATAAACACCTCTATGCAAATAAACTAGAAAATCTAGAAGAAATGGATAAATTCCTGGACACATACACCCTCCCAAGACTAAACCAGGAAGAAGTTGGGTCTCTGGATAGACGAATAACAAGTTCTGAAATTGAGGCAATAATTAATAGCCTACCAACCGAAAAAAAGTCCAAGACCAGACAGATTCACAGCTGAATTCTACCAGAGGTACAAAGAGGAGCTGGTACCACTCCTTCTGAAACTATTCCAATCAATAGAAAAAGAGGGAATCCTCCCTCACTCATTTTATGAGGCCAGCATCATCCTGATACCAAAACCTGGCAGAGACACAACAAAAAAAGAGAATTTTAGGCTGATATCCCTGATGAACATCGATGTGAAAATCCTTAATAAAATACTGGCATTCACAAATCAATAAATATAGTCTATCACATAAACATAACCAATGACAAAAACCACATGATTATCTCAATAGATGCAGAAAAGGCCTTCGACAAAATTATACAGCCTTTTATGCTAAAAACTCTCAATAAACTAGCTATTGAGGTAACATATCTCAAAATAATAAGAGCTATTTATGACAAACCCACAGCCAGTATTGTAGTGAATGGGCAAAAACTGGAAGTATTCCCTTTGAAAACTGGCACAAGACAAGGATGATCTCTCTTACCACTCCTATTCAGCATAGTGTTGGAAGTTTCTGGCCAGAGCAATCAGGCAAGAGAAAGAAATAAAGGGTATTCAATTAGGAAAAGAGGAAGTTAAATTGTCTCTGTAGATTGATTTGTGAATGTTGAACCAGCCTTGCATCCCAGGGATGAAGCCAACTTGATCATGGTGGATAAGCTTTTTGATGTGCTGCTGGATTCAGTTTGCCAGTATTTTATTAAGGATTTTTTGCATCGATGTTCACTGGGGATATTGGCCTAAAATTCTCTTTTTTTGTTGTGTCTCTGTTTGTATACTTAGAAAACCCCATCATCTCAGCCCAAAATATCTTTAAGCTGATACACAACTTCAGCAAAATCTCAGGATACAAAATCAATGTGCAAAAATCACAAGCATTCCTATACACCAATAACAGACAGCCAAATCATGAGTGAACTCCCATTCACAATTGCTTCAAAGAGAATAAAATACCTAGGAATCCAGCTTACAAGGAATGTGAAGGGTCTCTTCAACGAGAATTACCACTGCTCAATGAAATAAGAGAGGACACAAACAAATGGAGGAACATTCCATGCTCATAGATAGGAAGAATCAATATTGTGAAAATGACCATACTGCCCAAGGTAATTTATAGATTCAGTGATATCCCCATCAAGCTACCACTGACTTTCTTCAGAGAATTGTAAAAAACTACTTTAAATTTCATATGGAACCAAAAAAGAACCTGCATTGCCAAGACAATCCTAAGCAAAAAGAACAAAGCTGGAGGCATCATGCTACCTGACTTCAAACTATACTACAAGGCTACAGTAACCAAAACAGCATGGTACTGGTATCAAAACAGATATATAGACCAATGGAACAGAACAGAGGCCTCAGAAATAACACCACACATCTACAACCATCTGATCTGTGACAAACCTGACAAAAACAAGCAATGGGGAAAGGATTCCCTATTTAATAAATGGTGCTGGGAAAACTAGCTAGCCATATGTAGAAAGCTGAAACTGGATTCCTTCCTTACACCTTATACAAAAATTAACTCAAGATGGATTAAAGTCTTAAATGTAAGACCTAAAAACCATAAAAACCCCATAAGGAAACCTAGACAATACCATTCAGGACATAGGCATGGGCAAAGACTTCTCAAACACCAAAAGCAATGGCAACAAAAGCCAAAATTGACAAATGGTATCTAATTAAACTAAAGAGCTTCTGCACAGCAAAAGAAACTATCACCAGAGTGAACAGGCAACCTACAGAATGGGAGAAAATTTTTTCAATACACCCATCTGACAAAGGGCTAATATCCAGAATCTACAAAGAACTTAAACAAATTTACAAGAAAAAAAAAAGCCCATCAAAAATTGGGCAAAGGATATGAACAGACATTTCTCAAAAGAAGACATTTATGCAGTCAACAGACATATAAAAAAAAGCTCATCATCACTGGTCATCAGAGAAAGGCAAATCAAAACCACAATGAGATACCATATCACACCAGTTAGAATGGCAATCATTAAAAAGTCAGGAAACAACAGGTGCTGGAGAGGATGTGGAGAAATAGGAATGCTTTTACACTGTTGGTGGGAGTATAAATTAGTTCAACCATTGTGGAAGAGAGTGTGGCGATTCCTTATGGATCTAGAACTAGAAATACCATTTGACCCAGCAATCCCATTATTGGGTATATACCCAAAGGATTATAAATCATTCTAGTATAAAGACACATGCACATGTATGGTTATTGTGGCACTATTCACAATAGCAAAGACTTGGGACCAACCCAAATGCCCATCAATGATAGACTGGAAAAAGAAAATGTGGCACATATATACCATAGAATACTATGCAGCCATATAAAAGGATGAGTTCATGTCCTTTGCAGGGACGTGGATGGAGCTGGAAACCATGATTCTCATCAAAATATCACAAGGACAGAAAACCAAACACCACATTTTCTCACTCATAAGTGGGAGTTGAACAATGAGAACACAAGGACACAGGGAGGAGAACATCAGGGAGGAGAACATCACACACCTGGGCCTGTCTGGGGTTAGGGGGTTGGGGGAGGGATAACGTTAGGAGAAATATCGAATATAAATGATGAGTTGATGGGTGCAGCAAACCAACATGGCACATGTATACCTATGTAACAAACCTGCACGTTGTGCACATGTACCCTAGAACTTAAAGTATGTACATATAAAAAAAAATCACCTAGAAATGATATGATTCTAATTGTTAAAGTAGCTCTAGCTGCTTCTACTGAGAGCAAGCCTAGCTCCTCTATTTTTCAGAATTGCAAAGATTTAACTAATAGAGACAATAGAGCTTGCTTTTGACCAGCTCCCTTGTGGACTGTCTCTGGACAGGATATTGACTACCAGTGAGTTGTATACAACTTGAAAAAAATGTAAATATTGAATATACAGGAAACTCCAAGAAATGTTTGTTCCTGCACCTAGCACAGCACCTGGCACACACGAAGCATCCAGGACATGTTTGTTCATATGAATAAATGAACAAATGGCCTGTTGGACTAAAAGAGAGGCAGCTCCCAATCTCTAAACTGGCACATAGTGGAGCTAAAACACTGCACTTTGGCAAGGAGGAGGATGGGGGACAATACTGTTGTTTCATAACAGTCAAGCAAAATAGAAAATAGAGTCTCTTCCTTCATGCAGCTTTTCTCCTGGGTATGGTGGCTGGTAATGATGGTCCCCAAGGGTCTAGTGTCTGAAGAAAGAAGAATAAGAAGTTTTAAGGAGATAATGAAAAGAAGTGTGTAAAAGGAGAGATTTCACTCCACTCTCTGTCGAAAGACCCTGTAGTCTAACTTGTTCTGGGAACAGAAAGAGCCTAGATTTGAATCAATTTTGAGATGGATATTTTAAAATGAATAGGGCCAAGTCTTAAATGTCAAAGTGGGACTGCTCTTAGGCTCAAGTGGCTGAAAAGCTATAGAGTTTGGCCAAGTTTCTACAAAGGAGCTGATTCCTCTCAAGAAGGGGGAGTTGACATGGCACTATTAGGGGAGTGGCTTTATGTTTATGTCTTCGCAAGTGGAGATTTTTCTATAAAATTATTACATAAAACAACAAAAGCATAGGAGGAAGTGAAGGAAATGAAATGGAATTGGTGAGATGGTATGAAGGGGAGGGCAGTGGAGTGGGAGCGATGAGGCTTTTCTAGGTAGGGTGTGGTGGGATTGCCCCGAGGAGGTGGCCTTGGAGCTGATGTCTGCTTGGAAAGAAGGACCCAGCCATGTGAAAACATGAGTGAGCTCTGCAGGCAAAGGCAACAGCAGGTACTAAAACCAGGAACATGAAGTCCAGTGTGACTCGAAGGAGGGAAGACCTGGTATGTGTTGAGGTCAGGGATCAGTTTCTGGGAGGCTTAGTGGGCTACAGGAAAGTTTGGATTTTATTTTATTCTCAGTGTGAAGTCTCTGGAGGGTTTCAGTCAGAAAAGGGATGTCGTTTCTTATGTATGCTTTTGAGTGATGTGTGAAGAATGGAGAGGACAGGAGACCCAGTTCCACTGTAACTAGCTCTATTTTCTGACTATCATATTAACATCTCAATTGTTGTTGTCATCATTAATGATGAATACAGAATAGCCCCAGAAAACAGTGGAAACTCCTGATGGTGAATGCTGGACAAGTCTCTTTTTTTTTTTTTTTTTTTTTAAATTTATTTATTATTATTATACTTTAAGTTGTAGGGTACATGTGCATAACGTGCAGGTTTGTTACATATGTATACTTGTGCCATGTTGGTCTGCTGCACCCATCAACTCGTCATTTGCATCAGGTATAACTCCCAATGCAATCCCTCCCCCCTCCCCCCTCCCCATGATAGGCCCCGGTGTGTGATGTTCCCCTTCCTGAGTCCAAGTGATCTCATTGTTCAGTTCCCACCTATGAGTGAGAACATGCGGTGTTTGGTTTTCTGTTCTTGTGATAGTTTGCTAAGAATGATGGTTTCCAGCTGGATCCATGTCCCTACAAAGGACGCAAACTCATCCTTTTTTATGGCTGCATAGTATTCCATGGTGTATATGTGCCACATTTTCTTAATCCAATCTGTCACTGATGGACATTTGGGTTGATTCCAAGTCTTTGCTATTGTGAATAGTGCTGCAATAAACATACGTGTGCATGTGTCTTTATAGCAGCATGACTTATAATCCTTTGGGTATATCCCCAGTAATGGGATGGCTGGGTCATATGGTACATCTAGTTCTAGATCCTTGAGGAATCGCCATACTGTTTTCCATAATGGTTGAACTAGTTTACAATCCCACCAACAGTGTAAAAGTGTTCCTATTTCTCCACATCCTCTCCAGCACCTGTTGTTTCCTGACTTTTTAATGATCGCCATTCTAACTGGTGTGAGATGGTATCTCATTGTGGTTTTGATTTGCATTTCTCTGATGGCCAGTGATGATGAGCATTTTTTCATGTGTTTGTTGGCTGTATGGATGGCTTCTTTTGAGAAATGTCTTTT
>NC_037670.1:151547037-151602483 GCF_003255815.1 Theropithecus gelada | reverse complement strand
GAGTTCTTTGTAGGTTCTGGATATTAGCCCTTTGTCAGATGAGTAGATTGCAAAAATTTTCTCCCATTCTGTAGGTTGCCTGTTCACTCTGATGGTAGTTTCTTTTGCTGTGCAGAAGCTCTTTAGTTTAATTAGATCCCATTTGTCAATTTTAGCTTTTGCTGCCGTTGCTTTTGGTGTTTTAGACATGAAGTCTTTGCCCATGCCTATGTCCTGAATGGTACTACCTAGGTTTTCCTCTAGGATTTTTATGGTATTAGGTCTAACATTTAAGTCTCTAATCCATCTTGAATTAATTTTCGTATAAGGAGTAAGGAAAGGATCCAGTTTCAGCTTTCTACTTATGGCTAGCCAATTTTCCCAGCACCATTTATTAAATAGGGAATCCTTTCCCCATTTCTTGTTTTTCTCAGGTTTGTCAAAGATCAGATGGCTGTAGATGTGTGGTATTATTTCTGAGGACTCTGTTCTGTTCCATTGGTCTATATCTCTGTTTTGGTACCAGTACCATGCTGTTTTGGTTACTGTAGCCTTGTAGTATAGTTTGAAGTCAGGTAGCGTGATGCCTCCAGCTTTGTTCTTTTGACTTAGGATTGTCTTGGAGATGCGGGCTCTTTTTTGGTTCCATATGAACTTTAAAGCAGTTTTTTCCAATTCTGTGAAGAAACTCATTGGTAGCTTGATGGGGATGGCATTGAATCTATAAATTACCTTGGGCAGTATGGCCATTTTCACGATATTGATTCTTCCTATCCATGAGCATGGTATGTTCTTCCATTTGTTTGTGTCCTCTTTTATTTCACTGAGCAGTGGTTTGTAGTTCTCCTTGAAGAGGTCCTTTACATCCCTTGTAAGTTGGATTCCTAGGTATTTTATTCTCTTTGTAGCAATTGTGAATGGAAGTTCATTCATGATTTGGCTCTGTGTTTGTCTGTTATTGGTGTATAAGAATGCTTGTGATTTTTGCACATTAATTTTGTATCCTGAGACTTTGCTGAAGTTGCTTATCAGCTTAAGGAGATTTTGGGCTGAGACAATGGGGTTTTCTAAATATACAATCATGTCATCTGCAAAGAGGGACAATTTGACTTCTTCTTTTCCTAACTGAATACCCTTGATTTCTTTCTCTTGCCTGATTGCCCTAGCCAGAACTTCCAACACTATGTTGAATAGGAGTGGTGAGAGAGGGCATCCCTGTCTTGTGCCAGTTTTCAAAGGGAATTTTTCCAGTTTTTGCCCATTCAGTATGATATTGGCTGTGGGTTTGTCATAAATAGCTCTTATTATTTTGAGGTACGTTCCATCGATACCGAATTTATTGAGCGTTTTTAGCATGAAGGGCTGTTGAATTTTGTCAAAAGCCTTTTCTGCATCTATTGAGATAATCATGTGGTTCTTGTCTTTGCTTCTGTTTATATGCTGGATTATGTTTATTGATTTGCGAATGTTGAACCAGCCTTGCATCCCAGGGATGAAGCCCACTTGATCATGGTGGATAAGCTTTTTGATGTGTTGCTGAATCCGGTTTGCCAGTATTTTATTGAGGATTTTTGCATCGATGTTCATCAGGGATATTGGTCTAAAATTCTCTTTTTTTGTTGTGTCTCTGCCAGGCTTTGGTATCAGGATGATGTTGGCCTCATAAAATGAGTTAGGGAGGATTCCCTCTTTTTCTATTGATTGGAATAGTTTCAGAAGGAATGGTACCAACTCCTCCTTATACCTCTGGTAGAATTCAGCTGTGAATCCATCTGGTCCTGGACTTTTTTTGGTTGGTAGGCTATTAATTATTGCCTCAATTTCAGAACCTACTATTGGTCTATTCAGGGATTCAACTTCTTCCTGGTTTAGTCTTGGAAGAGTGTAAGTGTCCAGGAAATTATCCATTTCTTCTAGGTTTTCCAGTTTATTTGCATAGAGGTGTTTATAGTATTCTCTGATGGTAGTTTGTATTTCTGTGGGGTCGGTGGTGATATCCCCTTTATCATTTTTAATTGCGTCGATTTGATTCTTCTCTCTTTTCTTCTTTATTAGTCTTGCTAGTGGTCTGTCAATTTTGTTGATCTTTTCAAAAAACCAACTCCTGGATTCATTGATTTTTTGGAGGGTTTTTTGTGTCTCTATCTCCTTCAGTTCTGCTCTGATCTTAGTTATTTCTTGCCTTCTGCTAGCTTTCGAATGTGTTTGCTCTTGCTTCTCTAGTTCTTTTAATTGCGATGTTAGAGTGTCAATTTTTGATCTTTCCTGCTTTCTCTTGTGGGCATTTAGTGCTATAAATTTCCCTCTACACACTGCTTTAAATGTGTCCCAGAGATTCTGGTATGTTGTATCTTTGTTCTCATTGGTTTCAAAGAACATCTTTATTTCTGCCTTCATTTTGTTATGTACCCAGTAGTCATTCAGGAGCAGGTTGTTCAGTTTCCATGTAGTGGAGCGGTTTTGATTGAGTTTCTTAGTCCTGAGTTCTAGTTTGATTGCACTGTGGTCTGAGAGACAGTTTGTTATAATTTCTGTTCTTGTACATTTGCTGAGGAGTGCTTTACTTCCAATTATATGGTCAATTTTGGAGTAAGTACGATGTGGTGCTGAGAAGAATGTATATTCTGTTGATTTTGGGTGGAGAGTTCTATAGATGTCTATTAGGTCTGCTTGCTGCAGAGATGAGTTCAATTCCTGGATATCCTTGTTAACTTTCTGTCTTGTTGATCTGTCTAATGTTGACAGTGGAGTGTTGAAGTCTCCCATTATGATTGTATGGGAGTCTAAGTCTCTTTGTAAGTCTCTAAGGACTTGCTTTATGAACCTGGGTGCTCCTGTATTGGGTGCATATATATTTAGGATAGTTAGCTCTTCCTGTTGAATTGATCCCTTTACCATTATGTAATGGCCTTCTTTGTCTCTTTTGATCTTTGATGGTTTAAAGTCTGTTTTATCAGAGACTAGTATTGCAACCCCTGCTTTTTTTTGTTCTCCATTTGCTTGGTAAATCTTCCTCCATCCCTTTATTTTGAGCCTATATATGTCTCTGCGTGTGAGATGGGTCTCCTGAATACAGCAGACTGATGGGTCTTGACTCTTTATCCAGTTTGCCGGTCTGTGTCTTTTCATTGGAGCATTTAGTCCATTTACATTTAAGGTTAAGATTGTTAAGTGTGAACTTGATCCTGCCATTATGATATTAACTGGTTATTTTGCTCGTTAGTTGATGCAGTTTCTTCCTAGCCTCGATGGTCTTTACATTTTGGCATGTTTTTGCAATGGCTGGTACCGGTTGTTCCTTTCCATGTTGAGTGCTTCCTTCAGGGTCTCTTGTAAGGCAGGCCTAGTGGTGACAAAATCTCTAAGCATTTGCTTATCTGTAAAGGATTTTATTTCTCCTTCACTTATGAAACTTAGTTTGGCTGGATATGAAATTCTGGGTTTAAAATTCTTTTCTTTAAGAATGTTGAATATTGGCCCCCACTCTCTTCTGGCTTGGAGAGTTTCTGCCGAGAGATCTGCTGTGAGTCTGATGGGCTTCCCTTTGTGGGTAACCCGACCTTTCTCTCTGGCTGCCCTTAAGATTTTTTCCTTCATTTCAACTTTGGTGAATCTGGCAATTATGTGTCTTGGAGTTGCTCTTCTCGAGGAGTATCTTTGTGGCGTTCTCTGTATTTCCTGGATTTGAATGTTGGCCTGCCCTACTAGGTTGGGGAAGTTCTCCTGGATGATATCCTGAAGAGTGTTTTCCAACTTGGTTCCATTTTCCCCCTCACTTTCAGGCACCCCAATCAGACGTAGATTTGGTCTTTTTACATAATCCCATACTTCTTGCAGGCTTTGTTCATTTCTTTTTCTTCTTTTTTCTTTTGGTTTCTCTTCTCGCTTCATTTCATTCATTTGATCCTCAATTGCTGATACTCTTTCTTCCAGTTGATCGAGTCGGTTACTGAAGCTTGTGCATTTGTCACGTATTTCTCGTGTCATGGTTTTCATCTCTTTCATTTCGTTTATGATCTTCTCTGCATTAATTACTCTAGCCGTCAATTCTTCCACTTTTTTTTCAAGATTTTTAGTTTCTTTGCGCTGGGTACGTAATTCCTCCTTTAGCTCTGAGAAATTTGATGGACTGAAGCCTTCTTCTCTCATCTCGTCAAAGTCATTCTCTGTCCAGCTTTGATCGGTTGCTGGCAATGAGCTGCGCTCCTTTGCCGGGGGAGATGCGCTCTTATTTTTTGAATTTCCAGCTTTTCTGCCCTGTTTTTTCCCCATCTTTGTGGTTTTATCTGCCTCTGGTCTTTGATGATGGTGATGTACTGATGGGGTTTTGGTGTAGGTGTCCTTCCTGTTTGATAGTTTTCCTTCTAACAGTCAGGACCCTCAGCTGTAGGTCTGTTGGAGATTGCTTGAGGTCCACTCCAGACCCTGTTTGCCTGGGTATCAGCAGCAGAGGCTGCAGAAGATAGAATATTTCTGAACAGCGAGTGTACCTGTCTGATTCTTGCTTTGGAAGCTTCCTCTCAGGGGTGTACTCCACCCTGTGAGGTGTGGGGTGTCAGACTGCCCCTAGTGGGGGATGTCTCCCAGTTAGGCTACTCAGGGGTCAGGGACCCGCTTGAGCAGGCAGTCTGTCCCTTCTCAGATCTCAACCTCCGTGTTGGGAGATCCACTGCTCTCTTCAAAGCTGTCAGACAGAGTCGTTTGCGTCTGCAGAGGTTTCTGCTGCTTTGTTGTTGTTGTTGTTGTTGTTGTTGTGTAGCTGTGCCCTGTCCCCAGAGGTGGAGTCTACAGAGACAGGCAGGTTTCCTTGAGCTGCTGTGAGCTCCACCCAGTTCGAGCTTCCCAGCAGCTTTGTTTACCTACTTAAGCCTCAGCAATGGCGGGCGCCCCTCCCCCAGCCTGGCTGCTGCCTTGCCGGTAGATCACAGACTGCTGTGCTAGCAATGAGGGAGGCTCCGTGGGCGTGGGACCCTCCCGGCCAGGTGTGGGATATGATCTCCTGGTGTGCCTGTTTGCTTAAAGCGCAATATTGGGGTGGGAGTTACCCGATTTTCCAGGTGTTGTGTGTCTCAGTTCCCCTGGCTAGGAAAAGGGATTCCCTTCCCCCTTGCGCTTCCCAGGTGAGGCGATGCCTCGCCCTGCTTCAGCTCTCGCTGGTCGGGCTGCAGCAGCTGACCAGCGCGGATCATCCGGCACTCCCCAGTGAGATGAACCCAGTACCTCAGTTGAAAATGCAGAAATCACCGGTCTTCTGTGTCGCTCGCCCTGGGAGTTGGAGACTGGAGCTGTTCCTATTCGGCCATCTTGCTCCGCCCCCCCTGGACAAGTCTCTTTCTGTCTCCCTTAGCTTCATAGCAATTGTGAAAAATTGCTATTAAAATATTAACAGCTGTCATGTCCTTAGTGCTCAGTAAGTGCCGTGCCCTGGGCCAGGCATATTAATTAGTCTTACCTTATTTAATCCTAATAAGACTATGCACCAGCAATGCTGTAGAAGAGGTGGCAGCTGTGAATAGCCAAATACAAGACTTGACAAGCTATCAATTTCGTCAAGCAAATTATTAGCAGTGCAGTGATTTAAAACCAATTCCATATTTGACTAAATTCCATCTTTTAAAAAAAGCAACTTTATTACTTTATTTACAGGCCTAGCCTTGGAGAAAAGACTTTAATATCAAAAGGAACATGTGAAATAGTCCTCCCTACATGCAGAGATATTTTGAAGTTACAGGCAGTGTCAGGAATACATCTTGTAAAAATTACTGATCATTTTCTAAAATACCCTTCAGATGGTATGGCTTTTAATATTTAGAAATTTTATGTTACATAGAAAAACTACATTGGAACCCACTATTTATGGAGGGCCTCACTTTAATGAGCAAACAAGATTCCATGGAGCTGTGCAAACACTGAATGAAGGATGAGCATGGATTTGAAATTGGAAATTTTTGTCAGCCAAGGAGATTTTTTAGGGGTTTGTCTCCATGAATTCAGTTTTACAGTTTTTACTTGATGAAATGATCAAAGCCTTTTGGTTCTAAGCTAACATCCCTTTGAAATGTAAAATTAATAGTTTAAAACTTAAATGAGAAATAATCTTGGTTTTAGGTTTTAGAATATGACTAGCTGTTGTGACTATTTGGAGACAAATTTTCTCCTTTAATACCACTGTCCAGGTTTGAAAATTAACCTCTTTTATGTACAGTTGGAAAGTATTTTCAGTGTTTGTCCCTTTTGCACACCGTGTGGTTCTATGAATAACATGAGGGTTGTTGGCACTAATTGATAACAAAGACTTAAAAATAGGTTCTGCCATGATAATAAAGTATAAATAATGGATGAATAAAGAACATTTTATAATTGCTTAAATTTTATTCTGAGAGTGGGTGGCATTAATTGATAACAAAGCCTTAGAAATAGGTTTTGCAATAATAATAAACTATAAATAATGGATGAATAAACAACATTTTATAATTGTTTAAATTTTGTTCTAAATAAAGAAAAAACACCTGTGATAAAAGCAGAGAAAACCTGTTATGAGGAAAACAGTTTGGAAAACCAAAGTACTACTGAAAACATAAAAGTATCGTTTCAGGGTATTAGAGAGATAAAACACCCTGTAAGTGGAAGTGTGCAGTTACTTCACACCCAGGCTAGACCACACAAGACTAAGGGGGTCACAGCTGGGTTTCTAGAAAGTCACCTACTCCAAATTATTATGTTGCTACCGTCAATTGAGCATTTTGCTAGGCATTTAGAAACATGTTCTCATAATACAGATCTTACTCTCATTTTATAGATGCCGAAGCTGAAGCTTAGAGAAATTAAGTGGGAGAATTGGGTTTTGAACTGAAGTCACTATGCTACACTGCCTTTTAGTTATTGTAAAAAGCTGTAACATTGAGGTGATTGGTGAAACAAAATGTACAGAAAAGTATAATACTCTTGCAGTACAATTAATGAGATTTTTTTTGATTAGTAAAAAGTATTCTCTTTCTGTCTCTGATGTCTTTCTTTCCTGATTCACATGCTTCTTCCTACAACTCATGATCTTGGAAACTGTGGACCCAACCTATTCTTATTCACCTTTTGGCCTGAAACGAAATCCCTTATTCTCCCTTTGTTCCCCAGCCCATTCCTCCTACCATGCCTCTCCATCTCTCTTTCCTTGCCAGGGTTGGATACATGAGTGGTCTGTGGTGCTTTGGGTAGGGTAAAGAATTATTATAGTCATTAAATTTAAAAAATAATATTTTTTATTATAAGTTGACATTTGCAATTGAAACTGATTTATATATTTAATTGCATCTCCATTTTTAAATGAATTAAGTTTTGGACAAATCCTTCAAACATCTAGAAGATCCTTATAGACCACATTGGAACTATACTTGAAGAACCACTGCTTCCAAGATTACTTACAGTTCAGACAATTACCACACAGTGACCTGTGTTGCCATAATAAAATTTGTATTGGAAAAAACCATTATCAGTTCAAAGGAAGAAACTAAGTGATGTTATTCTAATAACATCCAAAGGCAGTTTTAACTGTGGCTTACTAGCCTGTTTGGGCTGTGAGCCGGCTAGTTCCTAGCCAGAAAAGCTAGAACTGGTAAGAGCAGTTTTAATATTGTTGTCAATTATTAATCACCTGCAACATAGGACTTAGGTTTGGATGACATATTGTTTCATCAGCATTCAACTCAATTATAAAACAGAAATGGAAGGACACAAATTGTTAAAAAAAAAAAATCCTCTAAAATCAGAGACCTAAAAATTGCTCATATCTTTTCATTGTATTTTGTAGTATCCTTTCTAATCTGAATCTAATCTTGTATTTACCACCTTAAAAATGGTTGGATTCAGTGTAACAAACTTAAAAACTATTATTAGTTGTATGGCTAAGTTAATCTTTTTTTCTAAAAATGTTTTTATGTCAATAGCTGAGGTCCCTGTTTTAAAAGACCACGGCAAGTAGATTTTCTAGTGACATCACAGATGTATATTGTATTTTTCTGAATAAAGTCTACTAGGGATATTTAATTTAGGTGTAACTTAACAGAGTTAGAGGATCTACCAGTTTGAGTCATTGATTGATTGAACTGTCCAAACAACTGGATTGACTCACCTTTTTATACCACCTACAGCGACATAGCCGTAATGATTACATTGAAGAGTAATATATAGTTAACTTGCTGGAAGTTAGTATCATCACTTAGCAGCCACTTTTATTGTTAGAAAAATTACCAAGGAGCGAAAACAACAGTTTAGACTTGGGCTTGTTATATTTCTGAGAAGTTGGTTTCTTTAAAAACATTTTCCCTCCGTAGTACCTTTCTGGCTTCAGTTCCTTAAAGGAAGCAGCTGGGGAGGTGTAGGATAGTAGTGAGGGCAGGGTTTCAGCGGAAAACATTCCTGGCCAAATTCCTCTACAGTGTGGAAGCCAAGACTTCAGAGTCTTTCTGTTTCTTTTGGTCTCTGTCTCTCTTCCTCTCTCTTCTTTAAATAATAATTGCTGTATTTGCAATACTTGTGAATGTAAGTGAGTGTAAGTGGCTTTCTCCTGTAGCAGCCTTTTGAAAAATGTGAAGACGTTATTCCTCGTAAGCATTTACAACTAAAGCTGAAAGAATAGAAAGTGTTGGCAATTGTACATCACACAATCGCTTATCTCTTCTTCAATAATGTAGTGTTCAGCACAGTATCCATTCCCTTAGCCAAGGGAAGCTCTGTGGAACTCCCCTTTCTCCCACTTAAAAAGAGCTTTAGTTTCCTTCCTCTATCTACTCTGAATAGTAATTGGACATTGACATTCTTGTTTCCTGATTTATGATGATGATTAGGGCAACAGAAGAATGATACAAATTTGGCCACTGTCACATAAAATAAAATGAAACATACTCTGAATAATTACAAGGCTAGATGATGATGGTTCTTCCACCCACCTTCTTAGGAGGGAACCAGTGAGGCAACACATTTGTATTAAATGAATGGGCATTTTTTAGCTTGGTCAAGATGATGATACCATTCACACCCAGTTCCTGCATGAAAATACGAATTCTAAGTATCCCTAAATGTGGCTACTGTTTTATCACTAGAGTTATAAACATTTTGTTCTTACTGTCCCTTGCTTGCCAGACTGCCCTAAAAGAAGTGAAATAGTCAGAAAGATAACTCATCAGGGAGGTGATGCTTTGTAAGGGGCTTCCGGCTGCTCTCCTAGGGGAGATGTTTGTTTTCTTTATTTCTGTGCTGGTTCAAGGTGAGAGAGAGAGACAGCTGTGAATGTGAGGGGTCACAGGAAGATGAGAGCAGGGTGAATTCATCAGGGAGCATTACCCCATGTACAACCTCTCTCTGCTCAGGACTGTGCCCAGGCATATGACCCACACTGTATTTTTAGGAAAAGAAGAGTGACTGCTGAAAGTTCTTTTCTAGTACAGCTTCGTGATTACATAATACTAACTTATTAGCCTTTTGAAAATGGAAACAATCCTTAAAATATTCTTTTTATGGTCTGCATGCTATTCTGATAATGGGCACAATTGCCACATTTGGGCTTCTGTGTATTTATAATCTTTGCCTCAGAATTTAAGTAGAAACCCTCTTTTCATGTTACACTTAATTAGGTTGGGATCCGTTCTGTAGGAATGAATTTTACTAGCTTTTACTTCTGTTTCTTTTAATAAAAATTCCTTAAATGCAGTTCAGTGTAGAGAAAGGGCAAAAGAGAAAGGAGATAATGTTTGCAGAGAGCTTGCAGTGGTGTAGATAGGCCTTTGTGCTCATTGTGTTTGTTTATAAAGGATCTCATTTAATACTCACAAAATATAGGTATTTAGGAAACCAAAGCTCAGACAGACTGGGTGACTTGCTTTGGGTAACATAATTAGCATTCAATAGAGATAAGATTCAAATCCTAAGGATTTTGGCTTCAAAGCTATATCAGATTGGACACACCTTACAGTGAAATTTGTGTGGCAATGGACAATGTTATAGAGTGTGTCCGTGTAATGATTCTTGGTGTTTATAATACTTGTTCAAGCTGGCCAGAGCTGATTTTTACATATCCTGTAAAATGGCAGTGTCATGACAAATCAATGTGTATAATTAGGAAAAGGAAAATGTTAGAAATCTATTTATGCTTTAATAATTAAAAAGGCACTGGTCTCCTGCCAAATTGACATACATTTTGGAATCAGACTGTAAGATAATTGTTTCATGTTGCTTATGATAAATAATGCCATTTAAATGTCTAACCATTTGCTGTAGCACCTGGCTGAGCTCTCAGAACAACACTCCCATTACTTCCTCAGATGGTCTTGAGTCATATATGACAATGGAGAAAGTTTGTTTTGAAGGAGAATGTTATGATGTGACAACTGTGTCTTTAAATATACCAGTTTT
Source organism: Theropithecus gelada (assembly GCF_003255815.1). Taxonomy (NCBI): domain Eukaryota; kingdom Metazoa; phylum Chordata; class Mammalia; order Primates; family Cercopithecidae; genus Theropithecus; species Theropithecus gelada. The sequence continues at coordinate 151,592,100 of NC_037670.1, read as the reverse complement.
AAGCTTCTAAAAGATAACGTTTACAATTCCAAAGCATTATCCTAAATAAGGTAACACATTCATTGTATAGTTTGAGTATCCCATGTGTTTGTATAGTAACTGTGTCTATATTGTAAAAAGGGACTTGAAATGGTTTCTATTTTTTGTTTCTGTATATGTCATCCCTACTTTGATCACTTCCTTAACAATAATAACTCCTCCTCCCACCCGTGTCAACTAGGGATTGTATTTGATTTCAAGTAAAAGAAACTGGTCTACATTGGCTGAACCATATAGGAGTCTGCTTTTCTCACATAACAAAGTGTATAGCTAGACAGTCTGGAACTGATGCAGTGGCTCCAGGATGCCCTCAAAGCTCTAGTGTCATCTGCTTTTCCCTTGTGTCTTCCTTAGTATGCGGCTTTCATTCTTATGGTTGCCTCATGTTGCAAGATGACTGATCCACTTCCAACCTGTTGTTCAAGGTAAGAAAAAGAAAATCAGGTGTCAAGCAGGAAGGGGCTGTGTTACCACTGGGAAAGCAAAACTTTCTGGTAATCCTTAGCAGCCTCCTGCATATGTCTTATTGGTCCGAATTGTCATAGTCACCCCTAGCTACAAGGCAGGCTGGCAAAATTAGTAATTTATCTAGGCGCATAGCTACCCGAAAACAATGTGGGGTTCTGTTAGTAGGTAGAACTGGTGAATGTGTATTGGGTAACAAGTTAGCAGTGTCCACCCTCACCCAAACCCCATCCCAGAACTGACTGCTTACACTTGGCTTTGGGACTAGGATGGAAAATGCAGGAGGAAATGAAAAAAAAAAAAAAAGAGCCCGCTTTAAGATTTTCAGGGGGCTCTATATTGCTTTCCATTGTGTGTTTTCCTCTTGTCTTTCTTGGTGTTTGCTGTCTCTGCTCCCTCTGACTTTGGCGATCACTTTTCCTTATTATTAGTATTTTTTATTACTCACTTGCCGGGTATGTCATTTTCTTAGTGTAACCTTCTCTAACACTCCAGGCAAAGTTAGGCAGCTGCCTTTTATATATGCCCAGCACCTGGACCTTGTTTTTGTGTTTGATTTTTTCTTTTTTGCGTATTTATTACAAGTGTACTTATTGGTGTGTGTGTGTGTGCGCGCATGTGTGTGTATTTGTCCAGTGCTTTGCTCTGTTCTTCACTAGGCTATAAATTCCTTGAGGCCAGAGGCCATATTTACTTTGTGTCTGTATATTCCTCCTCACCCCAGTGTCTAACATGGTGCCTAGGATAAAGTGGATTCTCAATAAATATTTGAATAAATTAATAATGAATATATTTTGTTGGCTTTTCTTTCTTGTTTTTTCTTTTTTTAAAAAAATGCATTTCTTTTCATCTTCTTACTCTGTTCTCACTTTAAGCATTATTTAAGTATTTTCATTAATATTAATCCATTCATTTACATTTCTTTTTCTCTGTCCCTGCTTTTCTCTCTCTGGATTAATCTTCCCCTCTCTCAGATAAGTATTATCTTTACATTTCCATCCCAGTTTTCCTACTCAGGTTTCAGTTATCACACATCTGACTGCCTACTGCTCTTTAACTGGAATGCCTCTCCATCACCCCACACTCAACAAGTTCCAAATGACATGCATCAGCTTCCCATCTCAATTTTCTAGCCTCTGAGAAAGATGACACCTTCTTCTTTGAAAATGATGACACCTTCTTCTAGCTACTTAAGCTTGAGAACTTGGTGTCATTTGTGACATCATTTATTGATATCACTAAGGGCTATTTCTGCAGCCAATAGCTAGAGCTATTTGCAAATAGCTCTAGCTATTTTGCATTCTTATTGCCATAACCTAGGAGTACAACGTGTAGGGTTGTAGGTGCTGGTACATGTAGGATGGCAAGATCAAGGGTGACAGGAGTCAGCTGACCAATGTTCCCCATCAAGCACTGGACACAGGCTTTGACAATTCACCACCCCAGTACACTCATTTACATACCATGTTTTGGTGCTCATGACTCATGGAATAATCAATTTAGATAATTTTGGATTACTTTATAGTAAAATTTAAGAGGACTTAGCTACTTAAAATAGGTAGTGAATTTTATGATGGTAGATATGGACAACTTTTGCAGTATTGATGAAAAGATCAGAAAACAGTATTAAAATCTACAGATTATAGTTGCAGTAATAAAGGGTTTGTAAAGACAGATTACATGTTCCCACTCAATCAATCTTATGCAGAAATTAGTGGAATTTTTTTGAAATTAATAGGTATGAAATTTAGGAAAGTTAGCGCAATTGCTTCATAGATGATCTCATTAATCAAGATGTGCACTTTTCTTTTATAGAAAATAGTGAATTATCTGAATATATTGAATGAATAAATGAATAAGGCAGTGTCTCTATGATACTAAGATGATTGTTTGAAAAGTGAAAAATTTTAATAAACTTTCAGTATTTATAGTCAGAACTACCAGTTGTAAAAAAACTATGAGCAAAGCCACATTTAATATGAATCTTCTGAAAGCATCTTGTGAATGTATAACTTTTGCATGCCTTTAGATTTGTGACTTATGTAGTGTTTCAGAAATTGAAAGAACATATCATACATTACCCTAGTTATTTATTATAAAGAATGCAGGTTTCTTTTGGAACTTTTTTCTGTTTGGATTGAGAAAGAGCAATAGTTTATGATACAGTTCGTTTTTTAGTTTGGTGCATTTGTCAAATTGAAATTTATCTCTGTCACCATGTTCTGTGGGAGAGGTTTTTTGGATAGATACATATTTAGATATATAGGGCACAGAGGCAGTAACATGATTCCATTGTTCTTAATTTCGCCGATTTTATATCATTTTTCTTGCTTTGTCATTCAAGCATTAATTTGATTATGGGGATTACACACAGGGAAAAGTGTTGTTTTTGGAATGCATAAAGACTTTGTTTCCTTTTAAGTTTACTGCACCTAGTTCTGGTCCTTATAGTGTCTCTAGGATTGGAATGTAGGAATTAGGGCCATGCTTAGATTTCTGCTACAGTCTAACTCCCGTGGGAGGAATAGTGCCTCAAAAAGGAGATCAGAGACCACGATTCTATTCCCCTTTATTGGTGGATGTATTTCATTTATTATTTTTAGAGATGCTTCTCCTCTGGACATTTTCATGTGTTTTCCAATAGGATAGAATAAATGTTATTTGGGTTTTCATCTATCATAATAGAAAGCTACTGTCATGAAGATAAACTTGAGGTTTGAGAACTAGGGCAGTGTTAAGTCAAATATGCAAGCTTGTTTGTATGGCAAAAACAGTGAATAAAAGATATTTAAGGAATTTAAAAAAATATGCCCAATCTTTTTCTTTGGACCTCATTTTCTCAAATGTCTTAAAGCAAGAAGTTATAATTTAATGTCAGTTCAACTAAAATCATTCAAATTGATTGTCACTATTCAGCAATAAATTAAGTTTTTCCTCTTTCAGCTGGTTGGGCTTATTTCTTTTTCATACATCAACCTTCTGTGTGTTGATATGTCACTCTAATGAAACAGGAAAATCAGCTCTATCAAAAACATACAGTAACAACCAGTCCTGGAGCTAGTAAAGCTCAGGTATTCTGTATATAAGGAATGTTCTCTTAATCATTTTATGGAGATGGAAAATCCAAGGGTAAGCAGCCAGATTAATGTTTTAGATGTAATAGGGTAGTGGTCAGAATTGCAAACAGTGAAAGTACAAATCATGCCTGTTGTTGAATGGCCTGTACCTTATGGTTTAAGGTCAACAGTTGAATACAGAAAATGGCTTTAAAACTACAGTGGCCATTTGTAGGTTAACAGCCTAGTATCCATCCCCTTACCTTTTTCTCTTCCCACTTGAACCTCTATTTTCCCAAACAGACATTCCAGCTCCATCCTGTCGGCATATCAGAAATCTCTGTACACAGTGATTTGGCCTATGTGATGTAATAAGAGGACACATATATTGGAAGACTAGAATGACTCTTCCTCTTTCTTCTTTGGTTCGTGTTCTCTCTCTCTCTCTCCTTCTCCCTCTCCCTCCCTCCCTCCTTCCCTCTTTCTCCTTCTCTCCTTTGGTCTTCTTTCTCCCCTCCCATGTTGGATGTGCATGAAGTATGAAGCAGTTCTTGCTACTGGTCAACTGACTTTCCTTCACAGGAAGGCCACACTTAAGTTGAAGTTGACACTCTAAGTGGCAGAAAGAAAGCATCCTAGCCAATTTAGAACCATCCCATTTAAAGACATGTGGCAAAACTAATTTAATTGCCTATAATTTATTTACCATTTAAGAATTTTAAGCCAAATTTTGAATATTATACTCTTAAAATCAATACTAATAATATCTATCAGCTATAGAGTTCTTACTATGTGCTAGGCATTGTCCTAGGTAATTTATATTTATGTTTGTTTAATGTGTACAACCGTATTATGAGTTAAATATTACCATCTCCATTTACAGATGAGGAAACTGAGGCACTGAGAATTTAAGTTACACAAGGCACACAGCTAGCAAGTGGCAGAGTCAGAATTCGGTCCCAAAGGCCATGCTGCTAACCTACTAAGCCATAATGAGACACTGAATTTGTGGAAGGCTATTCTGAAGATCATTTAGGTCTTCATCCTGAATATCCTAAAAGCAGTCCCTTGAAGACACTTTCGCAGATGGAGCTTTTGAGTCCTAGATAAGTTAAAGTCTTGGTCATGGTTATATAATAAATGGGATGAAAAAGGCAGCCGTGGTGTACTGGAAAATAATTTGGATCGGTGAACACAATTTACTCCACTTCTTTGAGGTCAGCAGCCCCTGTTTGCTTCTCTGTCTTCTCAGTATCCCCAGGCATTCTGCCTTTCCATCTTTGACCTTGTCATTATCAATTACCATGTTCTGGGAATCCAGATGGTGCCTTGTCTGATTAGCCTCACTGCACACCAAGAGGAATGATCCTTTACATTTCTGCTGTGGCCCATAACTCACCAAGAGTCTTCTCATCTACAATCTCATTTGGGCCTTTCAGCCACCTTATGAGATGGGCTGATGCACTTTGTCTTAGGTGCTTATCTGTCATTTTGCTTTATGTTAATTTGCATTTGTAAGTATCTTACCTTATAAGGAAGTGATTCTTGCTTCTGTCTTGCATGTTGCTGAACTTGCAGCTGGACTATAAGCTCCATGAAGAGAGGATTTGATTATAGGTTTTATGCTTGACATTCCTTCAATAGAGTTCCCTCTTAGTTCACAGGATTCTCTCAAAAACAAAAACAGCCCCCGAAAAAGAACTCATTAAATTAATACCTGGCTTTCCAGAGTCAATAGGTAAATGTTCAGGAATATTGTCAGCAGGTTATTAATCTGTTAGCAGTTTGACATCTATGGTAAGGTTACTTATACCACAAAACTTGGGAAAGGCTACACATCAGGGTAACTCTTCATCCCTGCCCACTGCCCCCATCCCCACCAGAGAGCCAGTTAGCCAGGACACTCCTGTTTATAGCATTTCCATAGCAAATGCGGTCCACAGGCACCTGCCTTTCTTTTTCCTTTGTGGATCAGCTAGTGGCCATGGGTCAAGTGTTTACATAGGGGAGAAGGTGGAGGTGAGGTCACTCTGTTGGTCTCCATGCCTCTGCTGTCATGAATCTCTGAGCAAAGGATGACAGTTTATGTTCACTGTAGAAAACCAAACTACAGAAAACAGCACAAAGAAAACTGGATTGGGAAGCCCAGAATGGGCATCACTTGAAATTGGCCGCCTCTCTGCTCCAGCCTGTGAGTCCTTCCACCCATCCTTGATTGAACTAGTTAACTGATCAAGCTGTGTTTATAGGGATATCAGGGTAACTTTGGGTATCAGGTAAAAGCATTCCTGATTAAAAGTGGTTTCAACCACAAGGATTGTTATCATTTACTTAACAGCAAGTCTAGAAATAAAAGGTCCAGAGTTGGTTCACTGTCTTAGCAATGGCCTCGATGGCCCCAAGCTGTTTCTCATCCCCTCTCTGCCACCCTCCGTGTGTGAATAGTGTTTCCACTTCTGGCTGTAAGAAGGGTGCAGTGGGACTAAGCAATAAGAGGCTAACACACCTTCTAAACCCTTGAGAATATTTTGGATTTGTGATAGAAACAACGGAAATCTTCTCTTTTTTCTTTTTCCTGAAGCAATGATATTATTTCTCCTTAAATAAGGTGTAAAAGGAATAAAAGGGAAGTGACAAATCTTACAGAATATTTAAAATAGCTTCATGGTAAAATAATTTTGAAGTATTTATTTCCAATTAGCAGGAAACTCCAGTGATTCTGTATGATGAGCCATTAAAGAAGCCAGCAACCCAAGACCATCATAGAAGCTGTGATGTGAACTGAAGGAAAAACATTGCAAGAAAAATAAGCAAACAGTTTCATTATGGCATCCAAGGCAGTAAAAATGCTATTTAAGTAGAGCAGAAGGCCCAAATGCCTGCAATTATGGAGTATTTAAATTTTTTTCACATTGCAAAAAATTACAATATTTATACTTTTATGGGAAGGAAAATTAGATAAAGCTGTCACATGAGACAAGATACTGAAATCCTAGGAATTAGTGAGCACCCCTGTTCTGAGAGACTTGCTCTTCTTTGTTTCTTATTGCTAGCACAGTGTTGGGCACACGGGGTATACAGAATGAGAAGAAAAGACAGTAAAGGATGCATATAGTAGAACTATAGTAGCGAGTAGAAATCGGTCTTGCCAGAAGGAAACCTAGGCCTGGGTTATTGGAACACAGATGGATTGGCTTCACGTGGATTTGAGAGGAGTTTCAGGTGTTTGGATCTCATATTTTTTTCATTTTCTGCAGAGGAAACAGAATTAGCCCAGAATCCAGGTGAGTTGACAGTTAAGCGCAGAGCGCCTCACAGCTAGGATCGCTACACTCACATTTCCTTAGAGCCAGTTTTCTGGTTCAGTCTCTTTGACACCAAGTGTTATTTTTCCTTCAATACTGTTGGTGACAATTAAGTTATGAAATGATTAAGGTCGATTCACAGGTGGCTGATATTAGTATTTGCCAGCTCAAGTAACTCTTCTATAAGCTTTTTGGTATGGAAGGTACAAAGTTAATCCAAATGAGAGGTTGGATTAGTGGGCCGCTGTAGCATTCATGCCCGTTGCATCATCCACTTAAAATGCAGAAGGAAGGCATTCTAGGCTGAGAAGGTAAGAAAGTACTATCTCACAAAGTTTGGGGTATGAAGGAAGTCTTGTAATCTTTCTGTAAGATTTTGATTTTTAAAAATAGTGATATGTGAGTACATATGGTATAAAGCTTTTGTTGGAAATCTGTCTTCAGTAAATGAGAAATGAAAATTTGCTTTAAGTGTTGAACATCACAATCTATTTTCATACTTTAAAAAACTACAACTATTCCTTAGAACACAATAGGTTTTGTCTTTTTCTGTAGAAGTCTTCATTAGGCTTCAGGCACAGAGTAAAGAGGAAGAAGAGAAGGCTGTATAAGCAAGTAGTTTAATAAACATTATATATCATGATCACAACTCCACATCCTAAGTGAGATGTATAAATTTAGTAAAAATTGGAAGCACTATATTTGTGAAGGATAACAGCTTAGAACAATTTTAATTTATGTAGTTAAACCTCAAGTTATGCTTTGCATGTGGATTCTCATATTAAATGCATATGTTCAAGTTAGCACAGTGACTTTATTTTACTGAATGTTGACTCCTTTTTCTGGGGCAGCATCTCCCTTTTCACAAAGAATATGTGAAAGGCCAAGGCTGTCCAATTTCATAAGTATTGCTATGAGTTTTAAGGTTGTGCTATTTTGTATTCCATGAATTTGTTATTGAGTTTCATAGAATCTGATGGTCAAAAGAAGTGTCTCCTAAATATTACCACAGACTGAGTAATACATGGATTTTTAAAAAAGAGATAATTTGTGAGAAAATGATATAGTACAGTAAGTAAAACTCAAGGACAGTAATACGTAATAATGAACCAGATGGTAATCTCTTTGCGCTCAGGACCCCTATTTAATAATTACTTTCCTACTCCTTCTCTTCATCCTTGTGCTTCTCTTTCTCTTCCTTTCATTAAATCCTCTACAACAAGTGGCTTTGAATATCATATCTACTCAGAAAACAGCTTTTGAATTAATAAGTGGATACCTAAATGTTTTTATTCCTCCTCAAATCTGGCTTACTATGTTGGGTATACTGAGTGACTGATAAGCATTTGTTCAATGAAGTTTCTGAATTGCAGAATTTTTTTCACTAAAGAGCTGAATTTTACAGTTTTTGAGTTTATATTGTACTGAGTGAGAAACTATCACAATGTTGTTGGATAAAGATTATAATGGTCCCACTTTAATAAATACATCATTTACATGATATTATGCAAATACTGGGAAAAGGATTGAAATTAATTTGTTCAAATAGATGGTTTTCTCTTTACAGTTTTGTATATAATTTTTCTTGTTTTGGTTTTATATATAGTTACTTCCTGACATCCAGCCATTTTTACCACTTTCATGATTTTTTGACATACTTGCTTACCACCTGTACAGTTATTTCCCAATATTCTCTTTAAATTGATTCACTTTGCAATCTAAATTCATTTAAGAGAAAACTTAGATGAGTACCATGAACAGAAAACCAGTATTCTCTGTTGCAAACAGAAGGCAACTATAAAAATAAATATATTGTGATAAAAATGACATTATTAAATTTTGGCCAGTTCTGTTGCCTTGAGGGAGATTGAGCCTGAGATAAATTTTCTTAAAGAGAGTTTGGCAAATATTAGAGAAGTATTAATATAAAAGACATATAGGCCAGGTGTGGTGACTCATGCCTGTAATCCCAGCACTTTGGGAGGCTGAGGCACTCAGATCACTTCAGGTCAGGAGTTCGAGACCAGCCTGCCCAACATGGTGAAACCCTGTCACTACTAAAAATACAAAAATTAGTTGGGTGTGGTGGTGCATGCCTGTAGTCCCAGCTACTTGGGAGGCTGAGGCAGGGGGATCCCTTGAACCCAGGAGGCAGAGGTTGCAGTGAGCCAAGATCATACCACTGCACTCCACCCTGGGTGACAGAGTGAGACTCCATGGCAAAAAGAAAAAAAAAAAAAAGACATGTAGACACTAAACTAAGCCTTATTTCTGACCATGCTATAAAGGTTAAAAAGAATTTAAAGGAGAATGACTTCTTTCTGTACTGGATCAAATACAAACTTCAACAAAGAAAAAAAAAAATCTAGATTTTTCACAATTCCAAATCAGTAGGGCTGTAATTTGTGACATTTTAGCACTCTGTAATTTTTGTGATAAAGTAAACATTTTCTGTTCATTTTTACTTTTCTTTAAAACATACTCAAAATTAAGAACATAGGTTAGAGTGAAGCTTCCATTTTCCGGCGGTGCATTTATTTCCTGCTCAGTGGGTTACATGATGTTTAGGTTTTCTATGAGGTACCACTTACTGAGTCAGGTTTATACTTTTTGTATCATTAATGCTTCATAAAGAATGTCATTCTAAGCAGTGCCCTCATAGTTACAATACACATGTGAGTAAAGTGTTTCATTAACACTTTAGCGTCTTATAGAATAAACTCAGGAGAGCATAGGTATAAATGATCAAAATTCTAAAGTAATGTAAACATAGCTAATGAGTTTTTCTGCCATTTTTAAAATACTTTAGCTATTGCTTTGGACTGGTTCTCCCAACGTTGATGAAGATCATTCTAGGTCATAGTTGAAACACAATCTGTTTGACTCTCAGCTGAAAGAATTGATTTCTTAACATGTAAAGTAATAGTTAATTTAGTCAAGCCCCCAGTGGTGTCACATTGATACAAGTCAAACTGATTTTGTGCAGAGATGGAAAAAAACAAAACAAAACTGGATCACTGGTTTCCCTTGTCACTTGAGGAAAAGTTATGTGACTCAACACAGCCTGGCAAACTAAAAGAAGAAAGAATGCAAATGAAGTGTATGATTTAGAAATGTTAGATAAGATGGTGGCATGTGTTATGTAATGCTTCTTAATGATAATTTTATAAATGATTTATTACGCTGATTCAGGTAAAAATACATTTGAAAGCAGAAAAGTCAAAGCAGTTGACATCTTCGATGAGCAACGGATATTTATTTTTTACTTTCACTATATAGAGAGCAGCCTTCAAATATATGAAATATACTGTCATGACCAATGATTGATGCTTTATAATCCTGGGAACAGAGGCTGCTTTTAAAATGGCTATGGAATTTTTGAATATTGTTTTTGTACTACTAATTGACTTAAAAATAACAGATTTAAATTAAATCAAGCAGAAATGCCATTACAAGACAAAAACAAGGCTTAGGTAAATGTTTTACTTTTAATAGTTTGTCTGAACAAACACTTAGAGATTAAATTTCAACATAAAAACATAAATAGTTAGAAATAATTTAGAGAACAGTACATACTTTTCACAAATGCATTGCAAACAATTTAGTACGCGGTCCTGAGGCATGAGGGAGAATTTTAATAGTGTGTATTTATAAGCATGAATTTACTTTAAAATATAGATGGTTGAAGTTTGGCCTGTTTTCTTCTTCTTTCACATTCTTATATCCAAATGTTTCTCAGATTTTCTAAAAGGAAGCTCATTATTTGAATCAGTCAGATGCTAAGTGGTGCAACATGAGGGTTATGGTTAAAATTCTACCTATCATGTTAATGTTGAAAAGATTGTGTTCAACCCTGGCTGGATATTTGGGTCTACATGAGAAATTCTAGAAAGAACCCTTTACTCTTTCTATCATATAATCAAATACATCTTTAAAGCCTCTGCCAGAAAGATAAAAATGGAGACAACTGGTAGAGACTGTACCTCTTAGTCTGACTTTCCTCTGCTTGCCTGTCTTTCTTTGTTTCATTGTTTTTACACTTTCATATCAAAGCCAAAGAAACAATTAATCCTGACAAGTAGTGTGGGTGATTTTCAGGATCTGGGTGCCTTTGATAATTTTAAGAGGATTTTGTAAAGTGACTCTTTTAGGTATAAATACAGCGTTTTATGGCAATATAGAAGCTTGGCAATGCGATGAACATTGTTAAATCTGCAATAGCTGCTGGAAGTTAGGAGCTTTAACAGGAGTTCTGTTACAATGACTTCTAGAATGGGGCATCTTTGACTTCTGAGTCCTATAATTCTGTTGGAGTTCTTAAGCAACAGCTATGTGTATTGGTTTAAGTTAAGGAGATACTTCATAACATATTTTAAGATAGAGTTTCACTTGGCATCTTTATAAAAGCCAGATGTAAAAGCTTTCCCTAACTATGATTATATGAAAAATATCTTGGCCTTGAACTTCCAAATAATGCAAAAAAAGTTATTCTCTTTTATTAAGATGTTAATCCTTACCACATTACCCTATGGTGGTCTGAAACAATCCACTAACGATAAAACATTGCTAGAAGTCAAAAGTTAATAGTAGAAATTAATGAAAGAAGTTATTAATATAAAGTAAAGCAGAGTGATGGGAAGAATCAGGGATTTTTCCCTAAGGGGTAACATGTTTTCTTATGGAAGAATTAAAATTTTTAAAGAAGTAGAGCATAAAACAGACTAGAAACCCTTATATTTTTACCCCCCATATTAAGATGAAATCTCTCCTACAGTCATGAGTGATAAATGTATTCTCTAGTTTTAAATAGGTGAGGGGTAATTCAACAAAAATGGCAACTGATTAACATAAGTGAAAACAAGTACTATATCCACCATGCCAACCAGCAACTTGTATTAATTTTATATATAAATAGTTCTGAGATTATCTGGGAAAAATGGTGGCCCTGAGTGAGAGGGATAAAGAGTTTGCAGCTCTTTGCCTTTGCTAGAGTGAGGAATTGGAATTGTTTCTCTCCAACACAGAATCTTAGGGAAAGATGGGTTCCACCTTCCACCAAGGATCCCAGTGTCTGCTCGACTTCAGTTGACAGACTGAGGCTGGCTACGTAAAATGAAGGAGTATTACTAAGAAAGAAGGAAAGGATTGACATTGGTGAGACATCTTCCACACTGAGTTGATTCCAGAGCTCCATAGGAGGCAAAGAGGAAAGGTTATTATATCAGTGAGGGCTCTTCAGGGAAACAGATCAAATAAGGGATGCATATGTGTCATATAATACAATGGAACTTGAGATTATCTGGTGAGAACTAAGTAAAAAGAAGAGAAGATGCTCAAGGACTGAACTCTGGAGAATATTAAGAGGAGGATCCAGCCATGGAAACTGAGGGGAAAAAAAAAACTGTCAGAGAATGAAGAGGAAAACCAGTAAAGCACTCTTCACTGGAAGTCAAGCAAAGCTAGTGTTTGACAACAATGCTATTCTCCATTAAGTTAATACTCTGGAGAGACTGAATAATTGAGACACAAATATGGCAAGATAGAGGTTGTTAATGACCTTGATTTGAACAGTTCCATGGGAGTAGTGGAGACAGACATCTGATTGGAGTAGATTAAAGAAAAAGCAGGTGGAGTAGATACTCTTCGCCAAAGACGAAGCAGAGAAATGGACGGAAGCTGAAGGGGCAAATAGAATTAAGGAAGTTTGTTTTGTTTGTTTGCTTTTCAAGGTAAACATGCAAATGGAAATGATCCAATTGAGAGAGGAAAACTGAAGAGGAGGCAGCAAAGAAGGGGAAAATTCCAGTTGCAAAGTTCTTAAATGTTGGTGCTGGAATTCAGCACACTGTGAAGAGTTGGTTTAGATGGACCAAAGAGATTTCATCCCTCATATCAGGAGGAAAAATAAAGTGAATGGGTCAGTTACGAGTAAGTTAGAAGATTTGGTGATGGGAAATCAGGAGATTTTCTTCTGATTGCTTTTAGTTTTTCAATTAAACAGAAGTTAAGGTCATCATCTGAGAGTGAAGGACAGTGGAAGGAGGGAGTATTGAGGGAGGGTTTGAGGCCAGAGGAAAACACGTAAAACAAATTTTTGAGAGAGTGGGAAAAATGCATTTATTATGGAAACATAGAAAGATGCTGGGTGGTTGGGAGGTCTTTCTAAGATTTGTGGTCATAAATTTAAGAAAATAAAGGCATTTCTTAAAATTCTTTCTTAAAAGTTTACATAAAATCAGTTAATTCAAATGAATGTTTTTCTTTGACTACTTCCAGCTGCTGAGGTGCAGGTAGGGAGCAGATAGAAAGTTGGGTTTTAACAGAGTTTGAGTTTGCTAGGTGAACACAGGAGAAAAAGAGGATAAGGAATATTGGAGTTACTAAAGCTAGTGCATGGAGTAGTGGTGGAGAGGTATACAGTGAACTAGTTGCTAAACCTTAAATCAAATGCAAGGGAGTGACTGAGAGAATAGTAGATAACTGTAAAAGACTTATTACAAATAGAATCATGCTTGGCAGAGTCACTCAGATCTACAACTTTGTGGAGAACATGTCTGGTTGAAATAGTTCACAGCCTGGCTTTAGGGGGATTGAAACAACATATCATAACCATCAATTAGCTTAGCATTTTATTTTTCATTTTTCAGTACTTCCACCCTAAAAAGACACATATTTGTCTGGAACAAAGCAAAAGCCCTCTGTGTCTTTAGGGAATTGACATTCTACCAGAGACTTGGTAGAAAAGATACAAGATGTAGAAAAATGATTCACAATTTATTTTTTTGTTTGTTTAAGTGGAAACAACAGGCACATCAAGTTGTTTCTCAGCTCTTGTGGAGCAGAATGTAAATATTTATGGAATATAAACTCCTTTTAATCAGTAGCACAGTTGGGCCTCTACAAATATGGAGTTCTTTTTCAGATACTTCAATTAGAGACAAATACCAGTCAGAAAAAAAAAAAAAAGTCCCTGGCAGTAAAATTGTAATATATTAGGCACAAGTAGAAATTCCCAAGACTTCACATATATAATCTGTGATCAGCACAAAATGATGGTTTTTTCCTCTTTATCTTCTTCTTTCTCTTCCTTTTCTTTCTCTTTTGTAATGATTAGGTAACTAGGAAAGTGATAAAATAGTCTCTTTGCAAATCAGTAATAGTCTTTCCTTCTTTTCTTCTTCATCCCTTTCTTTCCTTCTTGATTTTTTAAATATTAATGACTGTATTGCTTTTGTAAAAGTAACATATATTCATTATAAATATACAAGCAATAGAGGAAAGTCCAAAGAAACATGTAATAACTCAAATTTCACCTACTAGACATAATCATTATAATTTTGAAGGCTATGATTCTGGAAATCTCTCTGTGTTTATATGTATAGATAAAAGGATAGATAGCAAGAACTGATAGCCAAGTTATTTTTCTTCATCATTAAACTTGGGGAAAAACAATGTCACTAAAGCACTTTCTTACAGATGATCATTTATAAATTTTTCCAGGAATTTCACATGTCCTTTCAATATACAGGTTTATTTTTTACCTTAATATCAGTGAGGCTTTGTCGCATCGTGTCTTTTAATACATTTTCTGTCACATTTATTGTGTTACCTATCTTTTCTATTTTCTCTATATATTACTTTTAAATAATTGTTTTAGTTTCTGTGTCTTTTATCTGCATTACTGTGATTTTCTCAAATGTTTCCTCTGGTGAGTAATTCAGTTTTCAACCTTGTCTATTCATTTCTTTGATCTTACTATTTTATTAATGATATTCTTTTGCCACTCACTTTGTTTTATTACTTCTGCAATCTTTCTGATTCATTTTGTTGTTTCATCACCTGGTTCTAGAGCTATAGTAATTGAATTCATATCCATACAACTCATTTTATTAAAATAAAGTATTCATGGTGAATTTTCATAAAAATATTTTTAAAAGCCAAGAGCCACTATTTAAATAAGTGCTCTTATCTGATCATAATTGCGACTATTGATTGGATTCGCCTAGTTTGAGTACTTTTTATTAATAATGTATGTGTTTATAAAGGCCTTAAAAAGATTTACTGAGAATGAAGGGTTCTACTCGGCAAAATGAACTGGTAAAATTGAACTAAACAATTAATTAATGTATACATATACATACATATATATACTTATATACTTATAGATATACTTATATACATATATATATACTTACATACAGAAAAATTCATAAACAGATTGTATACAGTTATACCTACATGTTGTTTTGGAGTTAATTGTCAAGGTGTTGGTAAAACCCTTAACCACAAGATTCTGAGACAGTATCTCTAGCTGGTTGTAGTTGGATTATCTCTCTGTTATGGTCTTGGTTCCCATTTATTTACTAATCTTCTGTATCCCATGCTGACCCATGTTGGCTCATGTTGGATTGGTCATTTTCAAAACTAAAAGCAGATATAATTGTAGAAATCAATCAGTCTGTCTACCATTGTTCAAGTTTAGACTTTGACATATTACCTCTTCATTAACTCAATTTCTGTAGTTTAGTGTCTGTTCTATTTGACACTACACAGCTACACATAATACGGAGTGCTCCAGAGAGTTGCAGTATTCTTCTAGTGCACAAATTGCAAAAATTTATTGGCACAAAATGTCCTCCCTTTCTTCTTCTGGTGTGGAAGAGGTTTTATAGACTTTCTTCATGTGGGTGAGAAAGGACTAATTCTCCATCTGGATGCCACCTGTAAAAGTTCACACTTTTTCTCAGAATAAATTTAATCTATAGCAGCAAACTATTTCATGTTCTTTTAAGCAGTCCTTGTCACCATTCTCTAGGAGCTAAGTGTGGAGATTCTTTACAGGTTGTTTTCCTAAGATGTTGCTTATAGAATCAATGCCACTTGTATTTCAAATTCATTTGACAGAAGTAAATGTCAACTATCAGTTGTAAAATGTTCCATGCAGAAATAATCATGCTATATCTTCATGAGGGACAACCTGTAGAAAGTGCATTATGATACATTTGATTCTGATTATGTTTTTGGTTATTATCTTGCCTGTCAGTCAACTCACTCCCACTTAACTGGAGGACTAAAAAGTTAAGTGTCGCTGGTAGAGCAAAGGAACAGTGAACCCATTAGTGCAGTGTTTCTCAAATTGTTTGAAGGCTGTCTGTGCTAGGATCACCAGAGAGAGGTTAAAATGCAGATCTTAGACCCCCATTCCCCAGACCTCTGGGGATTTGACTTAAGAACATGCAGTGTTTGAGAACCATAGTATTAGGATTAATGTTAGTAGTAGTAATAGTAGTAGTAGTATTAGAAGTTTCCTGTAAGATCACCAGAGACAATGAACTTTATTAAACAACACAGAAAAACTGCACAATAAATTTATATCTGTGCAAAGAAGAATATATACACCATCACTTGGTTATGCTTTCAGTGTTTTAAAATCATTCCTGGCTGAAACCTAGGGTTTCTGAACAAATTCTTAAGGGACTACCTTGGAGGTGGAGGAGTGAGTACCAGTGGACTGTCCTGGTCAAAGAGGCAATGGCAGTAACAAAAATGCACAAAATCTTATTATCACTCCCAGATAAAGTGGTTTACTAATCAATATACTTCTTGAGAGCTAGCCATGACAGAGGTTTCCTCAATTCTGTCTCAAATACCCACTGCCAAGAGCAATTGTCATCTTTTAGGAGGAAGATGCCACATAGTGTTCTCCCACCTCTCAAACTGTTTAATCTGGGATATGTACATTGTAGCAAAAAAGACTGTGTATACTTCCCAGCTGGGTATGAGGAACAGATTTTTTTCTGGTGCTGGCAGTTACCTGGTATTCTGCTTATCCTTCAACTTAATTTATACCCACATTCCAGCTTACTTGTGGCTAAGCTTAGCCATATTGCATTGATGATGCATTCTGTCACAGCCTCAGCAAATATATAATATAGAGTCGGTAATGGGTATAGATCCTTATTTCTATTCTTAAAATCTTCTTTACTGAGGCACGATTTACATTTAACAACATGCATCCATTCTAAGTATAGTTTGATGAGTTTTAACAAATGTATACACTTATGTAACCACCACCACCGTAAAGATATAGACCCTTTTTATTATCCAAAAATGTTCCTTCTGCCACTTTGTAGTCACATCTCTCTCCTACCAGCCACAACCCCAGGCAAACAATGATGTGTGCTCTGTCATTACAGATTAGTTTTGCTTATTTTACAATTTCATATAAATGCAGTGATACAGTGTGCCTATTTTCTTTTGCTCAGAAAAAATGTTTTTGAAATTCATTCATGTAATTGCATGTAATGATAATAACAATACTCTATTCTCTTATCATTGCCTAGTAGTATTCCATTGAATGGATGTATCACAATTGGGCTATCCATTGACATATTGGTGGATAGTTGGGTTATTTTCCAGTTTTACAGCTACTGTGAATAAATCTGATGTGGTTATTGTTGCAGGGTAGGCATATGATTATTACTCTTGGAATTGTTGGGTCATGTGGCAGACATATGTTTAACATTGTAAGAATCTGCTAAACAGATTTACAAAGTAGTGGCAATATTTTACTTTGCAACTAGCATTGTATGAGAATTCCACTCATTCTAGCCTTTTATTTTTAGCCATTCTAATGACTGTAATGGTAGCTAAATGTGGTTTAAATTTGCATTTTTTGATGTATTTAGTGGCCATTGTATTTTTGGGAAGCGTCTCTTCAAATCTCTTGACAGTTTTTTAAATGAGTTTTTGTCTTCTTGTTGCTAAGATTCAGGTTATTAAGTTATGGACACCTGTATGTCTACACACACACACATATAATTATAGTCTATATTTTTATATTAATGAATTGATATAATTGATCACTTTTGGGTTTTTTTTGCAAAGTTTTCTCCTTTTAGGAGATTTTTTTACATTTAGGTCTGTAATTGATAAGTTAATTTTGTATATGATCTGAGGAAAGGTCAGAGTTCATGTATTCATGTGCATATTCTCGATGTTCCATACAATTTGTTGAAAACATTTTTCTTCCTATTAAATTATCCTGGCACTTTGTCAGAAACTAATTGATCATATATGTGTCTATTTCTGCCATTCTGTCATCTATTGATCTATATATCTACCGTTACACCAATACTATGCTGTCTTGATTATTGTAGCGTTTCAATGAGTCTTAAGATCAGATAATGGGAAATCAGCCAACTTAATTCTTTTCAAAATGATTTTGGCTACTGTGGATCCTTTACATTTTAATATGTATTTCACAATCAATTTGTAGATTTCATTTAAAAAAGCCTCCTAGGATTTTGTTTTGTAAATAAGGGTGTTTTATTATAGTAAAAAATATATAATATAAAATTTGCCATTTTAGCCATTTTTCAGTATTCAATTCAATGGCATTAATTACATTTGCATTGTCATGTCACCAATATTTCCAGAATTTTCCATCACCCCGTATAGAAACTCTGTATAATATTAAGCAATAACTCCTCATTCTCTCCAGCCCCTGGTAATCTATAATCTACTTTATTTCTGTGAATGAGCCTATTCTAGGGAAATTTTCCAATTCTAGGTATTTATGCACCATATAAGTGGAATCATGCAATATTTTCTTTTTGCATCTGGCTTATGTCACTGAGTGTAATAGTTTTTAAAATGTTTTTTATTTTTAATTTTTGTAGGTACATAGTGTATATAGTTATGGGGCACATGAAATCCTTTGATAGCAGCATGCAATATATAATAATCACATCATGGTAAATGGGGATATCCATCCCTTAAGATTTATCCTTTGTGTTAGAAACAATCCAATTATATTCTTTTAGTTATTTAAAAATGTACAATTAAGTTATTGACTATCATCGCCCTTTTATGCTATCAAATACTAGGTCTTATTCATTGTTTCTAATTATTTTTTTCACCCATTAACAATTCCCACTCCCTGCCCCACCACATCCCCACTACTGTTCCCAGTTTCTGGTAACCATCCTTCTGCTATCTCCATGAGTTCAATTGCTTTAATTTTTAGTTCCTACAAATAAGTGAGAACATTCAAAGTTTATATTTCTGTGCCAGGCTTATTTCACTTAACATAATGACCTCCAGTCTCATCCATGTTGCTGCAAATGACAGGATCTTATTCTTTCTTATGGCTTCAGTACTCCATTGTGTATATGTACATTTTCTTTATCCATTCATTTGTCGATGGACACTTAGATTATTTCCAGATATTGGCTACTGTGAACAGTGCTACAACAAACATGGGAGTGAAGCTATCCCTTTGATATACTGATTTCTTTTCTTTTGGGTATATACCCAGGGGTGGGATTTCTTGATCGTATAGTAGCTCTATTTTTAGTTTTTGGGGAAATTCCACACTGTTCTCCATAGTGCTTATACTAATTCAGATTCTCACCAACAGTGTACCAGGGCTACCTTTTCTCGACATTCTCTCCAGCATTTGTCACTGCTTGTCTTTTGGATATAAGCCATTTTAACTGGGGTGAGATGATATATCATTGCAATTTTGATTTACATTTGTCAGATGATCAGTGACATTGAACACCTTCTCATATGCCTGTCTGCTATTTGTCTTCTTTTGAGAAATGTCTGTTCAGATATTTTGCCCATTTCAAAATCAGATTACTATAGTTTTTCCTATAGAGTTTTTATAGCTACTGCTATATTTTGGTTATTAGTTTCTCATCAGATGGGTAGTTTACAAATATTTTCTCCTATTCTGTGGGTTGTTTTTTCACTTTGTTGATTGTTTCCTTTACTATGCAGAAGCTTTTAAACTGATGTGATCTCATTTGCCCGTTTTTGCTTTGGTTGCCCATGCTTGTGCAGTATTATTCAAAAAATCTTTGCCTAGTCCAATGTCCTGAATATTTTCCCCAATGTTTTCTTGTAGTAATTTCATGGTTTGAGTTCTTAGATTTAAGTTTTTAATCCATTTTGATTTGATTTTTGCATATGGCAAGAGATAGGGATCTAGCTTCATTCTTATGCATATGGATGTCGTTTTTCTAGCATCAATTATTGAAGAGATGATTTTTCTCCAATGTATGTTCTTGGCAGCTTTGTTGAAAATGAGAATTTGTTTCTGGGTTATCTATTCTGTTCCATTGGTCTAGGTATCTGTTTTTATGCCAGTACCCTGCTGTTTTGTTTGTTATTGCCCTGTAGTATAATTTAAAGTCAGGTAATGTGGTTTCTCCAGTTTGTTTTTTTTTTGGTCAGGGCATCTTTGGCTAGTTGGGGTCTTTTGTAGTTCTATATAAATTGTAGGATTACTTTTTCTATTTCTGTAAATAATGTCATTGGTATTTTGACAAGGATTACATTGAATCTGTAGATTGCTTTGGGTAATATGGACATTTTAACAATATTGATTCCTTCAATCCTTTAACATGGAATGTCTTCTTTTTTTTTGTATCTTCAATGTCTTTCATTAGTGTTTTATAATTTTCATTGTAGAGTTTTTTTCACTTCTTTCATTAATTCCTTTGTATTTCATTTTATTTGTAATTATATTAAATGGAATAACTTTTGATTTCTTTTTCAGATTTTTTCGTGTTGGCATACACAAATGCTACTACTTTTTATATTGATTTTTTTATGCTGTATCTTTACTGAATTTGTTTATCAGTTCTAACAGTTTTATGGTGGAGTGTTTAGGCTTTACCAAATATAATATAATATCATCTGCAAATAAGGATACTTTGATTTTTTCCTTTCCAATTTGGATGCCATGTATTTCTTTCTCTTGTCTGTTTGCTCTAGCTAGGACTTCAGCACTATGTTGAATACCAGTGGTGACATTGGGGTTCTTTGTTGTGTTCTAGAGCTTAGAGGAAAGGCTTTCAGTTTTTCCCCATTCTGTATAACACTTAACTGTGGGTCTGTTATATATGGATTTTATTCTGTTGAGTTATGTTCTTTCTGTATACAGTTCTTGAGGGTTTTTATCATAAGAAAACGTTAAATTTTATCAAAAGGGTTTTCAGTATCAATTGACATTATCATATAGTTTTTATCCTTCATTCTGTTGATATAATATATCACATTGATTGATTGGCATATGTTGAAACTGGGATAAACCCCACTTGGTCATGATGAATGATCTTTTTAATGCATTGTTGAATTCAGCTTGCCAGTATTTTGTGAGGATTTTTGTGTCAATATTCATCAGGGATATTGGTCTATAGTTTTCTTTTCTGATGTGTCTTTGTCTGGTTTTGGTATCAGGATAATACTGGCTTTATAGAATGAATTTGGAAGTATTTATTACTCCATTTTTGTAATAGTTTGAGTAAGATTGGTACTAGTTCTTTACATGTCTGGTGGAATACAGCACTGAAATCATTGGTTCCCAGGCTTTTCTTTACTGGCAAGCTTTTTATTACAGCTTCGATCTTGTTACTTTGTTATTGATCTGTTCCATTTTTGGGTTTCTTCATGGTTCAATCTGGGTAGGTTGTGTCTAGGAATTTATCCATTTCCTCCACATGTTCCAATTTATTAGCATATAGTCACTCATAGTAGTCACTAATGATCCTCTAAATTTCTGTTGTATCAGTTGTAATGTCTCCTTTTCTCTCTCTGATTTGATTTATTTAGATTGCCTCTTTTTTTTTCTTAGTCTGGCTAAAGGTTTGCCAATTTTGCTTCTCTTAAGAAAAACAAACTTTTGGTTTTATTTATGTTTTATGTTGTTTTCTTCATATCAATTTCATTTATTTCTGCTTTGGTGTTTATTTTTTTTCTTCTAATAATTTTGGGTTTGGTTTGCTTTAGCTTTTCTAATTTTTTAAGATGAATCGTTAGGCTGTTTATTTTAAGTTTTTCTTTTTTCGATATAGGCACTTAAAACTATATATTTTCCTCTTAGTACTACTGTTGCTATATCTTGTGAGTTGTGGTATGTTGTGTTTCCATTATCATTTATTTCAAGAAATTTTTCAGTTTTCCTTCTTTATTGACCCACTGGTCATTCTGGAATATATGATTCAGTTTTCATGTGTTTTTTTTTAGTGTACAAAATTCCTCTTGTTGCTGAGGGTAGTTTAATTTCATGTGGTCAGAGAAGATGTTTTATATTATTTCAATTTCAATTGTTTTTGAATGTTTTAAGACTTACTTTTTAGCCTGACATATGGTCTTTCTGTGAAAATGATGCTGAGTTGAGTTGAAGAATTTGTATTCTGTAGCCATTGGATGAAACATTCTGTAAATATCTATTAGATGCATTTGTTCTATAGTCCAGATTAAGTCTGATGTTTCTTTGTTGATTTTCTGCCTGGAAAATCTGTCCAATGTTGAAAGTAGGGTGTTGAAATCTCCAGCTACTATTGTACTGAGGTCTGTCTCTCTCCTTAGCTCTAATAATATTTACTTTATATATCTGGGTGTTCAAGTGTTGGGTACATATCTATTTATAATTGTTATATCCTCTTGCTGAATTGACCCATTTGCCATTATATAATACTGTAATTTAATGTCTCTTCTTAGAGTTTTTGTCTTTAAATTTATTTTGTGTGATACAAGTATAGCTACTCCTATTCTTTTTTGGTTTGCATTGACATGAAATATCTTATTCCATTTCTTTATTTTTAGTCTATGTGTATCTTTGTATTGAAGAAACAGATCACTGGGTCTTTTTTTTTTTTTTTCAAATTCATTCAGCCATTCTATGTTTTTGATTACAGAGTTTAGTTCATTTACATTTTATGTTATTATTGACAAGTAAGGACTTACTCCTGCCATTTTATTATTTGTTTTCTGATTGTTGTGTGGTCTTCTTTTTCCTCTTTATCTCCTTTCTGTCTTCCTTGTCAAAGTGATTTTCTCTAGTGTTATTATTTAATTTCTTGCTTTTTACTTTTTGTGCATTTTTTAAAATTTGAGGTTACTATAAGCTTGCAAATACTATCTTGTAACCCATTATATAAAACTAATGACAACTTAATTCTGATTGCATAAACAAACGTGCAAAAAGAAACATCTAATAAAAATTCTGCACTTTAACTTTGTGATATGGTTTGTCTGTGTCCCCACTCAAATCTCATTTTGAATTGTAATCCCCACAATTCCTATGCGTCATTGGAGGAACTTGGTAGGAAATAATTGAATCATGGGGGTAAGTCTTTCCTGTGCTGTTCTTGTATAGTGAATAGGTCTCACGATATCTGATGGTTTTAAAAGTGGGAGTTTCCCTGCACAAGCTCTCTTCTCTTGTCTGCTGTCATGTGAGACTTGCCTTTCACCTTCCACCATATTTGTGAGGCCTCCCCAGCCATGTGGAACTGTAAGTCCATTAGACCTCTTTCTTTTGTAAATTGCCCAGCCTCAGGTATGTCTTTATCAGCAGCGTGAAAATGGACTAATACACTATGACCCTCTGCCTTTTAACTTTCTGTTGTTTTTCTTTGTCTTGTTGTACTGTCTGTGTCTTGAAAAGTTGTAGTTATTTTTGATTGATTCATCATTTAGTCTTTTGACTTAAGATAAACGTAGTTTACACACCACGATTACAGTGTTGTAGTATTCTGTGTTTTTCTGTCTGCTTTCTACTATCTGATTTCTTATTGCTTATTGTCCTTCTCTTTCAGATTGAAGAACTCCCATTAGCCTTTCTTTTAGCACAGGTCTGGTACTGATGAAATCCTTCAGCTTTTGTTTGTCTAGGAAAGTCTTTATTTCTCCTTCATGCTTGAAGGATATTTTCACAGAATATACTATTCAGGGTAAAATGTTTTTATCCTTTTGTACTTTAAGTATGTCATGCCACTCTCTTCTGGACAGTAAAGTTTCTACTGAAAAGTCTGCTTACAGATGTATTAAAGTTCTATTGTGTGTTATTATTTTTTTCTCTTGCTGCTTTTAAGATTCTTTATCTTTGAATTTGATTATTAAGTGCCTTTAGGTAGTCTCCTTTGGGTAAAATCTGCTTGGTGTTCTATAACCTTCTTGTACTTGAATATTTATATATTTCTTTAAGTTTGGAAGTTCTTTGATATAATCCCATTGAATAAACTTGCTACCCTCATCTCTTTCTCTACTTCCTCTTAAAGGCCAAGAACTCTTAGATTTGCCCTTTTGAAGCTATTGTCTAGATTCTGTAGGCTTACTTTATTATTTTTTATTCTTTTTTATTTTGTCTCCTCTGACAGTATATTATCAAGTAACCTGTCTTCAAGCTCATTAATTCTTTATTCTTGTTGATCAGTTGTGTTATTAGGAGACTCTAATGCATTCTTCAATACATCCGTTGCATTTTCAACTCTAGAATTTCTGCTTGATTATTTTTAATTATTTCAATTTCTTTGTTACATTTATCTGATAGAATTCTGAATTCTTCTTTGTGTTTTCTTGAATTTCTTTGAGTTTCCTCAAAAGAGCTATTTTGAATTCTCTGCCTGAAAAGCCACATATCTCTGTTTCTCCAGGATTGGTCCCTGGTCCCTTATTTAGTTTATATGGTGAGGTCATGTTTTCCTAGATGGTCTTGATGCTTCTGGATGTTTGTCTGTATATGGGCATTAAAAAGTTAGGTGTTTATTGTAGTCTTCTCAGTCTGAGCTTGTCTATGCTCTATGCTCATTCTTCTTGGGAAGGCTTTCTAGATGTTCAAAAGAGACTTGGGTTCCAAGCCCAGTAATACAGATTCATAGAGATACCACCTAAGTGGTCTTAGATAAGGTCTGAAAGAATTCCCTGGATTACAGGAAGAAATTCTCGTTATCTTCTCCTACTTTCTTCTAAACAAATGAAGTCTTTCTTTCTGTGCTGAACCATCTGGAGCTGAGGATGGCATGATGCAAGCACCCCTGTGGCCACCACCACTGGGACTATCCCAGGTCAGACCTGAAGCCAGCACAGTACTGAGTCTCACACAAGATCGTCTATATTTGCTACCTGACTACCACCGATATTCTCTCAAGGTTCTAGGGATCTGCAGTCAGGAGGTGGGGAAGCCAGCCAGGTTTTATCATTTCCTGCAGGGCAGTAAGTTTCCCCAGAACCCAGGCAGGTCTAGAGATGCTATCTGGGAGCCAGGGATTAGAATTAAAAAAATTTAGAAATCTACTTGCTGTTCTGTTGCATGGTGGCTAAGCTGGTACTCAGACCACAAGACAAAGCTCTTTCCATTCTTCTTTCCCCTTTCCACTGGCAGAGGAGCCTTTCCCTGTTTCCACCACCACCACCAGCCCATAGGGAGTTTTTCCAGGCCACCGCTAAGGTTCACTTAAGGCCCAGGGGCTCTTCAGTTAGCTTGTGGTGAATGCTACCAGGGCTGGGGCTCACTCTTCAGGGAAGTGGGCTCCCCTTTGGTCTAGGGCAAGTCTATAAGTGCCATCCAAGAGCCTATTCCTGGATTCAGGGATTCCCCAAGAGCCCACTTCATGCTCTGCTCTACTGGGGCTGAGCTGGTACCTGAAGCCAGCATGTCTCAGAGTAAGGCCCATGGTATACCACCTGGGTATTGCTGTCGGTGATTCAGGGTTTGGGGGCTCTTTAGTCAGAAGGTGATGAATTCTGCCAGTACTGGTTCATTCCCTTCAAGGAAGAAGTTTCCCTTCTGGCCAAGAGTGTGCCTAGAAATGTCATCTGGGAGGTAGGGCCTAGGATGCAGGCCTCACTACTCTGCCCACTGACCTACCCTGTGTTGGTTTAGCTGGCATCCAAGGTGCAAGACAAAGTCTTCTTTGCTCTTCTGTCACCTCTCCTCAAGTAGAAGGAAGGAGTCCATTTATTGATGCAAGCTTTGCTGCCTGCGGTTGTGGGAGGAGTTGCACAAGCACTCCCCTAGCTGGCCCATCTGGTGTCTTACTAGGTCATGCGCCACCCCAATCCACTGGCTCTAAGTCCAGCAGAGCATCAGGACTTCCCTAAGAATTGCAGTCCTTGTGTCCTAGACTGCCTTTCAAGTTCACCTAGGATCCCAGAGCAGTTTAGCCTGCAGTAGCAAGGCTTGCAGAGAAACTCAGGTTCAGACCATTGAGAAGGGCACTTCTTCTCTGGTTAGGTCTGGTCCAAGTGCTCCCTTCATGTGTGGGCAGTGGCTGAGTTCATCATGCTTTTGCTTTCCACTGTGACAGGGCAGCACTCAGTTCAATGCAAAGTTCCCCAGTCACTGTGCTCTCCCTCCCCCGAGTGTACAGATTC
Source organism: Theropithecus gelada (assembly GCF_003255815.1). NCBI lineage: Eukaryota > Metazoa > Chordata > Mammalia > Primates > Cercopithecidae > Theropithecus > Theropithecus gelada. The sequence continues at coordinate 151,566,065 of NC_037670.1, read as the reverse complement.
TCTTTCTATGCCGTCTAATCATTTCTGGGGAATGTGAGAGGAGTGCTCTCAGTGATTTAAGCCTATCTTTCCTACCCATTCAGTTCCTCTTTCAGCAATGTAAAGTTAAAACCAGGTACTGTGATTGCTCACCTGGTTTTTGTTTATTATGAAGGTGCTTTCATTGTGTGCAGTCAGTTGTTAAAATTTGGTGTTCCTTTTAGGTGAGACAATTTGTGGAGACTTCTACTTGGTCATTTTGCTCCACCCTCAGCATGATGTTTTCAAGATTCATCTATGTTGTAGCATATGTCAGAACTCCGTTCCTTTTCATGGCTGAGTAATATTCTATTGTACGAATATACCACATTTTGTTTATCCATTCATCTGTTGATTGACTCTTGGGTTGTTTTTAACTTTTGGCTATTGTGAATTACCCAGCAATGATAGAAATATCTGTATGAGTCCCTGTTTTATATTATATTGTGTATATGCCTACAAGTAGAATTCCTGGGTCATATAGGTCTGGTGGGATTTTATTCCTGATTATACTGAGTTTATAGAAAAATTTGGAGTGAATTGGTATCTTAAATTTTAACCTCAAGTCTTCTGATCCATTAGCACTGTATATCTCTGTCTTAGTCAGCTTGGGATGCCATAACAAAATATCATAGACTGGGTAGCTCAAATAATAGAAATTTATTTTCTCATAGTTATGGATGTTGGGAAGTCCAAGATAAAGGTGCTGGGAAGGTAAGTTTTATTTTGAAGTCCCTTCTCTTGGGTTGCAGGTGGCCACCATCTCACTGTGTGTTCACATGACCTCTTCTTTGTGTACACACACACATGGAGAGAGAGAGATGGCATGCTTTCTGGTGTTTCTTTTTATCAGGACACTAATTAAATTATGAGGACCCATCCTCAAGGCCTCATGTAAACCCAATTACCTATCAAAGTACCCATTGATAATACTGTCACATTGAGTGTTAGGGCTTCAACATATAAACTAAAGTAGAGAAGGGGACAAAATTCATTCCATAGAAATGTCCTTATTGAATTTTTCTTGGTAATAATTTGTGATTTTTTAATGAGTTGCCTGTGCACACATGTTGTTAGATTTAATCCTTAGTTTTACATGATTTTTGATGCTATTGTGAATATATTTTGTTTTATTTCCAATTGCCTATGAATATATACAAATACAAATGATTGTTGTCTATTGATCTTGTATCCTGCGATCTTGCTCAATTAACTTATTAGATTTAGTGACTTTCTTTGTGTAGATTTTTAAGATTTTCTACATGCACAATACACTCTTTCTGAATAAAGACAGTTTTATTTCTTCCTTTCCTGTCTGGCTTCCTCGTGCATCATTTTTTCTTTTTGCTTTATTGAACTGGGACTTGCAGTAGAATGTTCAGTAATAGCAATGAGAGTAGACATTCTAGCCTCATCCCCAACCTTATCAGGAGAGTGTAAGAGCTTAGGACATTGTATTTGCATTTTTATATGTGTAACTAAGCAAGGCATTGTGATCAGTTTATTGGCTACAGTTTTTTTCCTTACTCAGATTCTGTAATCACTGGTTATGGTAGTTTTAGGCACTTTAACTCTGTTTCAATTAGAGAAGTTCTTATTTATCTATAATTTTATATATTCAGCTGCTGTATATTTTTTTTCAGATTCCATAGCTTAAAATCATTTTAAAATTACTGGTATAATGTCATGCTATTGACTTTTATTAAAGTTCAAAGCAGCCACTGAACCTCACTGATGAAAACACTGTGTATTATGGAACTTAATTTTTCTTGGGGAAGGGCCATGAGACGTATTCCTACTGAAATTTAGTACAAAGGCCACACTCAGTATCAGCATATAAAAATATAGATCATACATCTTCCTTCTAAAATAATGAGATTTTTAAAATCAAGTGTTTCAGTTCTTGCTTTAGTAGAAACTCACAGTTAAATGTTTTGCATAATTGTGGCCGTGATGATTTTTGTATTTGCCTCCTTTTTTTCCCAGTATTTGCATATGTTTTGATTTATTTTAACAATCTTAATCTATTTATGTCTTTTATTGTAAGTCAACTCAAATCCTTTTTTAAAAAGTTTAGATTAAAAATTATAATCTCTTTGAATTAATAAAAAAGCTATTTCATAAAAGGTCCTACCTTTTAAATAATTAATTGGTATAAATACCTACTTTTAAGAGGCTTAATGGAAAGCTATAAATGGAAAGTCTCTAGGCTTGGGAACACAGTCTTATACTGGCCTTGTAAGATAAGCTGCTAAAGAGAAACAATTGGAGTGATGATCTTGTTGAAGTGAAGCTAAAATGCTTCTGACTAAAACAAAGCAAAACAACAAACAGAGATCTGCTGTTTCCTTCAATGATTAAAGAGAAATGATTGAATGTCCTGAAAATAACCTAATAAGTGGAACAGTAAAGAGTCACATGTCTCAGGTTTCTGGGTGGTATGGCAACAAGAAGTTGTGAGGTTACTGCCAATCATTTCAGTCTATCTTGTGCTGGAGGAAATGGCTTATTTTGTATCACAATAATCAGAATAACATAAAAAATTTAAATAAACTACATAGCAATTATTAGTTGATATTTGTGCTACCTAATTTAATCACACAAATTTTACACTTACATTACACATCTTAATGCTTATTGTAAATTGTCTTCAGTTAAACTATATATAATGATGATTTTAAAAATAAAGAATTGACTTCTATAACACCCTAAATGTGTAATTTTTATGTGTAATTATTTGGAGAAAAAAGAAGCAACATGTATTTTTAAAACATTTATATTTGTATTTAGTATTAAAGTGTGCCTTTAATGTTTGAGAGCAATACTTTGTGCCAAATTCAATGCCAAGTACTTTAAATGCATTATTTTACATTTTTCACAACAATGCTATTGTAGCAATTTCACTTATGCCCATTTACAGATGAGAAATGGAGGCTTGGAAAAGTTTATTAACTTGCCCAAGATCACACAGTAAAAGGCAGAACCAGGATTTAAACCATGGCTATCTTAAGGTAGCATCTCCATTGGAAAGCATTTGTCTGTAAGTAACAGTAACTTCAACAATCTTTTATTCCCACATCAAGCTATCTGAAAATAGGGGATTGTTTGCATAGGTTTAGTTGCTTAATAATCCTATTTAATCCCCTGTTCCACCATTCCCATTGAGTTTGCTTTTCATTTTCATGCATTTTGTTTCATGGTTGTGAAATACATAATGCAAGCCTGGGTATTATATGTTCAGGATACGATGAAGGGAGAAGTAGCAATGCCAGCCATATTTCTCCTTTTTTTTTTAAATAAAGAAAGCAAAATCTTTTCAAGAAACCCTCTGGTGGGTTTATATCTCATCAGCCAGAACTGTGTCCAGAGCAATGCTTGGCTGCAAGAGAAGCAGGAAAAATCAGCATTTAGTGTACCTAGCCACAGAAGAAGGTGGCTGGGGGCTGGGAATGACTCTGGTTGGCCAAACAACAGTGTCTGAGGCAATGGATATTACATAATGCTGATTCTGTTAGGTTAGCGCTAGTGGAATATATGTGTGAATTTTAAAGGCAGTGACTGAAGTGGAGACAGTAAAAGAGAATATTTTACTTCTCTTTAAGGTTTTAATCCAATTTTCCACCAGAGGATTTTGGGATGCTTTTCTCTGCCTTCCTATCCCCCAATTTTTTTTTTTTTTTTTTTTTTTTGAGTCAGGATCTCGCTCTGTCACCACCCAGGCTGGAGTGCAGTGGCTGGATCTCAGCTCACTGCAACCTCTACCTCCTGGGCTCAGGTGATCCTCCCACCTCAGCCTCTTGAGTTGCTGGGACCACAGGCAAGCACCCCCATGCCTGGCTATTTATTTTTAATTTTATTTTCTGTATATTTTGTAAAGATGGGGTTTTGCCATGTTGCCCAGGCTGTTCTCAAACATCTGGGTTCAAGCAATCTGCCTGCCTTGGCCTCCCAAAGTGCTGGGATCATAGGCATGAGCCACCGTGCCCAGCCCCAATACCCCATTTTTGCAGTACTATATTATCTTTCCTGAATGTGCCCTTGAAGTGGATACAGTAGTGCGTGTCAGGGTGAGAGGATGGCAAGAAAGAGGAACAAGAACCTGACCCCTGCCCTAGCTTAGGATTTATGGAAGACAAACAAACATGTAGTTGAAAGGGTATGGGACACTGTGATTAGAGGTGCAGATTTCAGCTTATTAACAAAGTTATAAAAAGGAGATAACCTTGAATAATCAGGCATTGTTAATAGAATTTAAGCTGGTAAACTTTGAAGCAGAGTTATAATTTATTATCTTGTTAACCTTTAACTTAATAATCAGAGTAATTTAAAAGATAAGAAAAAAGTTTAAAAAAACAGATTCAGTGATAAAAGATTAAGATAATTTAGGAAATTTAACTGCAAATAATAGCTGCTGGTAAAGTTATAACTTGTGTTGGTTAATTAATGTAATTAGGTTTGATTTATTGTACCCTAAGAACCTCTATGGGATCTCTGTACTTACGAAGGTTAATATTAATAAGGATAATGACCAAATGACCATCTTTATGTCTGGTCCCTCTGGAAATGTTTACAGATGCGATATAGTTTTACATGTTTGAGAGCAGTTTAGTGAGGTCATTCTTTCATTCAAGCAATCATATGTTAATGCATAGTCTGTGCCAGGAAATACATTTAGCCCTAGTACTATAGAAGTCATGGTTCTTATTCTTGGGAACTTGTGATCTAGGAGGGAGTTTGTCTTCCAGTGCCCATTTGACTCTCTCACTTTATGGACCTACTGGTCCTACCTAAGTGCCAAAGCCAACTTGACTATTTGAGTGAATTGACTGGTCAAATTGGACAGAAATGCAAAATGAACAGTTATAAGAATACTCAGGTTGTATGTATATAGTTTGTGTGTTGCTGTCATCCAAAATAAAATGTAGAATTACTTATGTCAACTAAAATTCTGCTCTTCCTTACTGTACATGCAAAGAACTCATTGCATAATGCTGTTGAATTTGACAAAAATCTGGGAATTACTAACTCAAAAAATATGGCTTTGCTGGCAGAAAAATGATTTGTACAAGAACACCCAATAGAGTACTTAGCACATAATAGGCACATAATTAACAATTTGACAAGTGAATGCTGCTGAATGAAAGCAAATGAATCACCATGTCTCTGTAGATTATTTTCCAAGAGTTAGTAGGACTTTTATAACTAAATTCTTCCACTTATGAAAATAGGAGACATTTTAGAAAAGTAGTTTGTGTTGGTTACTAACTCAAGTTAGGTTTAAATTACTGTGCCTTAAGAACTTCTGTAGCAATTTTGCTGGAAATATGTAAAGTGGTGCATGAAAGTTTTCTCATGGTATATCTAAATCCTCTGTTTAACTGACAAGTTCTTTTGATATCCTTTGCACAAAATGACGCATGTCATTTCTCATGAAGAGCAATGTGCTAGCTGGCAATTGTTTGCTTTCTGTAGGGTTTTGATGGAAGTGTTTTGTGATAGTAGCTTGGTATATATTCCTGACTTTTAGTTTGAAAAGCTCAGTGCATCTGTGTTGCCATTTTTTTTAAATGAAGAGCTTTAGTGTCTTTACTTTTGAAACACCCATATTTTAAATCTCTGTACCAAGATGGGGAGGACCATTCATTAACATATTTTTCTGCATTGTCATTTTCTTTAAATCACAAGATTATTTCCACACACATGCTAATTTTAAAATTGGAATGAGTACTTACTCCCATAGGTAAAGGGAAGAAATCTATTTATTTTAGGTGTTGTAATTTGATAGGAAGTTAGTTTAACTCTCTGGCTGTTGAGTAATTTTTAATCATGCTTTGTTTGCTCAGGTCCACGTGTTGGAGATAAAACTGTGAACAAGATGGCCAGGTGTGGTGGCTCACGCCTGTAATCCCAGCACTTTGGGAGGCCGATTCGGGTGGATCACCAGGTCAGGAGACCAAGACCATCCTGGCTAACATGGTGAAACCCCATCTCTACTAAGAAAAAAATACAAAAAAGTAGCCGGGCGTGGTGGCGGGCGCCTGTAGTCCCAGCTACTCCGGAGGCTGAGGCGGGAGAATGGCGTGAACCCGGGAGGCGGAGCTTGCAGTGAGCCGAGATTGCACCACTGCACTCCAGCCTGGGTGACAGAGCAAGACTCCGTCTCAAAACAAACAAACAAACAAACAAACAAAACAACTGTGAACAAGATACGCTTCTTGCCCTTAAAGAACTTAACACTTAATATGCAAATATTGTGGTAGGTGTTGCTATAGGAGAAAACATAGAGTTTGGTGGATGCAGAGCAGGAGGGTACATGAGCTAGTGGGATGAGAGTCAAGGAGACGTTGGGTGTTTACATGGGAGCAGCCACATAGTGAAATCACTCTCAGATCTCTACCAGCACGTCTCCTTAGGTGTTTGAGACCTGAAATCACTTTCAGATCTCAAAAAGAAAAGTTTTTTACACGACTAAAAGCTATAACATCTTTATATTAAATTAGATTCCAAATATGGAAATGATTTAGGATATTGAGAGGTAGCCTAATGGGTGCTTAAAAGCTCAGACTTTGGAGCCAGACTCATAGGTTCAAATTCTGACTTTCCATTTATTGATTCTAGGGACTTAGGCAAGATACTTCTTTTACGCTGCAGTTTTCCCATTTGAAAAATAGGGATGATATTACCTAACTCATAAGGTTGTTATGAGGATTGAATGAATTAATATTTATAAAGAAGCTTGAGACATTGCCTGATGTAGCAAGTGCTATATCAGTGTTTGTTAAATAAATATTGTCCTACAAATATAGAAGCACTAAACACAATTAAACATTTGCCTGTTGTCTTTGATATGACTTATGTCTTCTGTACTTTTCTAAGTCAATGGAGGTAATTCTAGTGGCCTGAAGCTCATGTTAAATGGTGTTGGGAAATGGGTTAAACATTGATTCCCTATGATCTAGTCTCCTCTAGTGAGAGGAAATTATTTCTGTATATTAATGTATAAGGATATTTTCTATACATTTATGTATATTAATAACTTTGAACATTTTTCAAGAGGTCTGAGTAACAAATATAAAAGTGCACAGCGGCTGGGCGCAGTGGCTCATGCCTGTAATCCCAGCACTTTGGGAGGCTGAGGAGGGTGGATCTCGAGGTCAGGAGATCGAGACCATCCTGGCTAACATAGTGAAACCCCGACTCTACTAAAAATACTAAAAAGATTAGCTGGACGTGGTGGCGGGTGCCTGTAGCCCCAGCTACTCGGGAAGCTGAGGCAGGAGAATGGTGTGAACCCGGGAGGTGGAGCTTGCAGTGAGCCAAGATTGTGCCACTGCACCCCAGCCTGAGCGACTGAGCAAGACTCCGTCTCAAAAAAAAAAGAAAAAAAAAAGTGCAGAGCTTCTCAGACACCACTACATTTATGATAACAGAAACAGAGATTATTACGAAGAAAAGATAAGTAAAAATAATTTGGGCTTTAGTAACTTTAAGCATCAGTTAACTTCTTTAACTACAAGAATTAATTCAGCCATAATAAAATATGACGTAAGGATAAAAAGAATTTTCTTTCTCTCGATTACTAAAGCAGGTTATGATAATAATAAAAGTGACTTGGGATTACAGGTTATGTGTGGTGACTCAAGCCTGTAATCTCAGCACTTTGGGAGGCAGAGGCAGAGGATCATTTGAGCTTAGAAGTGTGAGACCAGGGTTGAAAGACCCTGTCTCTACAAAAAATGTTTTAACAAACTTAGTCAGGGGTGGTGGCACATGCTTTTAGTCCCAGCTACTCAGGAAGCTGAGGTGGGAGGATTGCTTGAGCCCAGGAGGTGGAGGCTGCAGAGACTAATGAGTGTACCCCTGGATTCCAGCTGGGACAATAGAACAAGACCCTGTCTTAAAAAAAAAAAATGACTTGAATTTTTGAATTTTTATACATTTAACCCTCATGAAAAAGGAATTATATATTTTTGAAAAGGCGATTAGAACATTTTAACAATCTTTTAGTAGTTCTGCTTCAGTTACTGCTATGATTTAAATGTTCCCTCCAAAATTTATGTTGAAACTTAATCCCCAGTGTGGCAGTATTGAGAGGTGGGGTCTTTAAGAGGTGATTGGATAATGAGGAACCTGCCTTTATGAACTGATTAATGTATTCATGGCTTAATAGATAAGTGAGTTATCATCAGAAGTGACTGGTGGTTTTATCAGAAGAGGAAGAGAGACCTGAGTGAGCATGCTCAGCTTCCTCCCCATGTGATGCCCTGCCCTGCACTGCCTTGGGACACCACAGAGAGTCCCGGCCAGCAAGACGACTCTCACCAGATGTGGTCCCTTGACTTTAGAGACTTCTCAGCCTCCATAACTGTAAGAAATAAATTATTTTCCATATAAATTAACCAGTTTCAGGTATTCTGTTATAAGCAACGGAAAGTGGACTCAGATAGTTACTAATAAACTCAAATTGTAATTTTGCTTCTCAGATCTTTAAAATACATAAGAGAAAAGCATTTAGTTTGAGATCATAATAAATTAACGAGTTTTCTTTTTATTTTTTATCATTCTGTCCAGTGGTGAGGTTCTTAATGATAACCAGATTTTTTAGTTTGAGGCTGAGCTGATTTTAGTTTGTGGATGTCAATCCAAAAGTTGCCAACAGAAAGTCGTTCTGTGACTAATTCAAGCTGTTGAGCATGGGGCCCTATGCCCTGTGGAAAAAAGACATAATGTGGGCTTCATGCACGTGACAAGAAAACGGGAAATATTAATATATGTAAAGTTGGCCAAAATATGCTAAAATAGTTCGCTTATGCTTCTTAAAACTCTCATTTGTGTCAATAAGCTCAGTAAATGATCTCTGAAAACTTTTCTCCTACTGTGTGTGTGTGTGTGTGTGTGTTGTGTGTGTGTGTGGTGGAAGAATTTATTGGAAACTGTGGGAGCATAATTATCAGGAAACTTTTAATTACATAAAATGAGGCATATGCAGGTATATATCACATGAAGCAAAAGGTGCATCAGTCTGAAAAATCTAAAATCATTTCAGAACCAAATAGGTTATAATTCTTACTCCTAAGTAAAATGGTATTTTAATAACCAAAGTGTTCAGTTTTAGGGTTATCTTTTCAAGGCAATAACTTCATGAAAAAGAAACTTGATTCCATAGATAATAGGGAGTCATAATGGATTACTGAGTAGGATAATGACAAAATCTATATTAGGCAGGGTTCTCTAGAGTGACAGAACTAACAGGATATATTTATATCTATCTATCTATCTATCTATCTATCTATCTATCTATCTATCTATCTATCTAAAGGGGAGTTTATTAAGTAGTGTTAACTCACATGATCACAAGGGCTCACAACAGGCTGCCTGCAAGCTGAGGATCAAGGAAGCCAGTCTGAGTCCCAAAGCTGAAGAATCTGGAGTCCAATGTTCAAGGGCAGGAAGCATCTAGCACTGGAGAAAGATGAAGGCTGGGAGGCTAGGCCAGTCTAGCCTTTTGGCGTTTTTTCTGCCCACTTTATATTCTGGCCATGCTGGCAACTGATTAGGTGGCGTCCCCCTGTTTAAGGGTGGGTCTGCCTTTCCCAGCCCACTGACTCAAATGTTAATCTCCTTTGGCAACACCCTCACAGACATATCCAGGATCAATACTTTGTATCCTTCAATTCAATCAAGTGACACTCAGTATTAACCATCACAAGTCCACCTTGTCAACTTGAACCTCTACACATCACCTGAGATTATACATAATCTTCAAATAAAGACAATAATAAGGTCATAATTACACCTAACATAATACAACTATCTTTCATACAACTGGAAACGCACCAATCCCCAACCCAAATGCTGTTCCATGGAGTTAACAATACTTGAATACTGATATGGATATGAAGTCAATAAATCTTATGTCACATGATAAAGGAAAAAGGAAATAAAATGAAGATATTTTCTATATACGTGCACAAACATGTTTTTTAACAAAAGGAGGCAGAAATACTTATGACAATTACAGTCCTTGTTTCTGTAACTGGTCACGTGGTCATAGCTGGTATTGACGACTACCTTCTTCTCCTACCCTTTGCCTTTAGCAAGCACCTCAGCAGGCTGTGGTTTTTTCCTGGTGGAGTGACCCAAATCTTTATTCCTGAAGGGTTGGAGCCATTTGTAGTCCTGCCTGGATTAGACTATTATAGTTTCTCCTTAACCTTAATCAGAGGGCATGGTAATACTAAGGGATGCCCTAATGGATCTCCTGTATTCCATGCATACTCTTCTTTACCTCTGTTGTAGAGTAGTAGACTGATTTCATCTTGATAGTCTGGGTCAGTCACCCCAGGCAACATTGTAACTCCCTTCTTAGCATGTTGACTTAAAGGTAGGAGGACCCCCCCCCAAGTTTCCAGGTGGCAAAAATTTTGCTAGTGGGTCACTAGGGGTGATAATAAGAGGTGCCACTTCCACTTCCACCCCTGATTCCTGGATCCTGCATATCCTGGCTATGGGAGAAACAATACCATATATTGGACGCTGGTTCAGAGTATACATGGCCTTCTGGAGAACTTTGCCCCAGCCCTGCAAAGTATTGTCACCTAGTTGGCATTTTAATTCTGACTTCCAAAGGCAATTCTACCATTCTTTTAATCCAGCTGCTTCAGGATGGCCTTTTGATGGCACCATTTACCATCACCCCTAGTGACCCACTAGCAAAATTTTGCTTCCTGTTCCCAAAATATTATGTTCTGCTGGCCTAGAGGTCTTAGTTCCAGAGGGAGGAACACCAGGAGACACACCAACCATTCCTTTAAAATGGAAGTTATGATTACCACCTGGACAACAGAGGTAAGGAAGAGTATGCATGGAATATAGGAGCTCCATTAGGATGTCTCTTAGTATTACCATGCCCTCTGATTAAGGTAAATGGGAAACTACAACAGCCCAATCCAGGCAGGACTACAGATGGCTCAGACCCTTCAGGAATGGATTGGGTCACTCCACCAGGAGAAAAACCATGACCTGCTGAGGTGCTTGCCAAAGGCAAAGAGCATACAGAATGGGTAGGAGAAGAAGGTAGTCATCAATACCAGCTACGACTACGTGACCAGTTGCAGAAATGAAGACTGTAATTGTCATGAGTATTTCTTCCTTCTTTTATTAAAAACATGTTTGTGCATATATACACTTGTACTAAGAAAATATCTTCATTTTATTTCCTTTTTCCTTTATCATGTGACATAAGAGTCATTGACTTTATATCCATATCAGTATTTAAATATTGTTAACTCTACGGAACAGCATTTGGGTTGGGGATTGGTACATTTCCAGTTGTGTGAAGGATAGTTGTATTATGTTAGGTGTAATTATGACCTTATTATTGTCTTTATTTGAAGATTATGTATGATCTCAGGAGATATGTATAGGTTCAAGTTGTCAAAGGGTGGACTTGTGATGGTTAATACTGAGTGTCAACTTGATTGGATTGAAGGACTCAGAGTATTGATCCTGGATATGTCTGTGAGGGTGTTGCCAAAGGAGATTAACGTTTGAATCAGTGGGCTGGAAAAGGCAGACCCACCTGTAATCTGGATAGGCACCACCTAATCAGCTGCCAGCATGGCCAGAATATAAAGTGGGCAGAAAAACATGAAAAGGTTATACTGGCTTAGCCTCCCAGCCTACATCTTTCTCCCATACTGGGTGCTTCCTGCCCTTGAACATTGGACTCCAAATTCTTCAGCTTTGGGACTCGGATTGGCTTCCTTGATTCTCAGTTTGCAGACAGCCTATTGTGGGACCTTGTGATCATGCGAGTTAATACCACTTAATAAACTCCCTAGATAGAGAAATAGATAGATATAGATATATTTATCCTATTAGTTTTGTCACTCTAGAGAACCCCGACTAATAAGATGCAATATTTATTTGTCTTCCTTCTGTCAAACCTTGAGTCAACCACTTTTCTCAGATTGCCTGAGAAGGTATAGGGAAAAGAACATACAAGATAGATGAGACATGTAGGAAAGAACTATAAGTGGTGGAGACAGCTTCCTTACATGGTGAAGAGGATGAGAAAAGCCACCCTTAGGCAAAAGAACTCCATGGCCTCTAAGAGGGTGCTATGGTTTAAATATTTTTTCCTTCCAAAGTTGAAACTTAATGCCCAGTGTGTCAGTATTGAGAAGTAGGGACTTTAGGAGGTGATTGGTTCATGAGAGATCTGTCCATATGAATACATTAGTCTATCCATGGATTAATGAGTTAATGGATTAACTGGTGGCATTATAAGAAGAGGAAGAGTGACTTGAGCTAGCACTTTAGGATGCTCAACTTCCTCACTATGTGATACCTTGTACTACCTTAGGACTGTAGAGAGTGTCCACCAGCAAAAAGGCTCTCACCAGATATGGTCTCTTAACTTTGGACTTCAAGGTCTCCATAACTGTAAGAAATAAATTATTTTAAAAAACCCTTTTTCAGATGTTTTAAGCAGCAAAAAACTGACTTATATATGGAGTGCAAAGCCCCAGAATGGCATAGGAGAAGACTTGTTGCTTCAGACAGGGTTCTTGGCACAATCAATGGTGAGGCTCCTAAACACAGCTGCAATTTTAGCCCCAGAGCCAGCTGTCATGACTTTGGAAGTCCTAGCCCCAGTGAACCTGGCTGCTGTGCCAATATCCCTTGAAGTGCTGCTGGTTTGGAAGCAGTGACCAGGGTTAAGTGAGGTCAAGGGATGTGGGGCTGCCAAACTGCTGAAGCTCTCATCTGTTAGTGTCTCTGTTTATTTGAGAACCACTGCAGAGTGGTGGGATTAGCACCTGACAGGTGCTCTCAAACAGAGAAAGGTGGGAACACACTTGGCACAGATGTACATTTTCGGGGGTGAAAGATTGTGGCAAGGGAGCTTCTCTAGTGCAGAGAAGATTGAGAGAGGCAGTGACTGGCTCTTTTAAAAGTAGTTTTTAAAGTAGTTGAGATTTAGTGTGCATGACCAATTGTAAGGAAACAAAATTGAGACAATAAATCTTTTGGGGAAGTTGTTTTAGAGATTCATGTATGAGAAATGACAGCTTAGTTAGTATGACCCACTGGGAATGAAAGAAAGGTAATAGTTCAAGAGAAATTCTGAAAATCGAATGCCAAGGTTAAAGAGCTGAGGAGGTGGGGTCTTCTAAGGGTGAATGCTTAGTAGTTTGTTGTACTATTTGAAAATATAAATAGTTAAGAGTGACATTTAAAGCTGATGATTGAAAAGTTAAAGTCTGGAGAAACTTTCAAGACAGAATCAAGGACAGAGGCAAGAATTAAGCTTTGAGAAAGTTCTGAAGAAACAAAGGTTGAAGAAACTCTAAATTAAGGTAAATATTAAAACCATTAGTGACTACCATCTGAAGAACATCAAGAGAAAACAGGCCAACTGCTGTGGGGATGGATCCACTTGAAGGAAACCAAAATATCTTGTTACCATGAAGCTAAAAAAGATATAAACTAATACTGAAATTCATAACTGAAAGAATCATTTCCATTAGGTGTTGACTTGTTTATTGTTAGTGTCTTCCCACCAGAATGTAAGCTCCATGAGAGTAGGTGCTGTGTCTGTTTTACTCATGGTTATATGTTCAGTAGCTAGACAAGGGATTGATAAATATTTGTTGGATGAATAAATGAATAAACCATTGCATACTCTGCCTCAAGTGGGAGATAAAGTCTGCCCAAGTCCAAGAACAATGTTTGCCCAAATTGAGAGCAAAATGGAGTCCTAGGGCACACTGTCCAGTAGTGCATGATGAAATGTTCTGTATACTAGCCACATGTGGCTATGGAGCAGTTGAAATGTGGCTTGTACAACTGAGGAACTAATTGCCACATGCAGCTTGTGGCTACTGTATTGGGCAATGCAGATGTGTAGAATTACTTTACCAGTTAGGAAACCGGCCTCTTCTGGGCAGATGTAACCTGTGCCCGGGCAGTGGCTTTGCCAGGGGCCAGAAGCAGTGTGGGACTTGGGAAGGAAATAAAAGATTTACTGCTGGGGCTGGTTTTATTAATCCTTAGCCCAAGGGACAGGAGCTGTCTGCCAAGCTTATGTGAGATCCAGGTTACTTCACCAGGGAAAGAGACCAGAGAGGTATTTGGGTCCAAAGCCGTAGTTAGCAGTAAAAATGAGTTTACTCTGAAGGTCTTTGTGAAAATACCTGTTAGAGAACTAGAGGCTTTCATAGATGACTAGAAAAACTTCAAGATTTAGGGATTCTGGTCACCTTTCTTTGTACCACATGAATGATAATTGCATTCAATCATTAAAAGATGGACTAGGCTCATATAAATGTTTAACACACATTCAGACACCCAGGAATTCACAGTTGGGGAAAGCAAGTATAGCAGATACTTAAAAATACTTCTATGTATTTAGCTGTGTATTGAATTAGATGAACATTTATATTTATCATGTATATCTAATTTTTATTAGATTTTGAAATGTTCTATTGTGGTTTTTGTTTTAGCAGATTTACCTGGTTAGTTATAGCTTGCTTAGGCGAGTATTAGAATTATTCTGATTTCCTTGAGCTCTCTGCAGCTTGGCCGGGAGAGGAGGAGGGAATTGTTCAGGAGTGTGCTAAATTGGCCTTGTATTTAGAATTCACCCAGTGATAATACATATCAATATCATGTATTGAGCTGCATGTAGGAGCAGATGTTTGGCATGTTTCAGGCTACTTCTGGGAATAGTCTGTATTGAAGAAAGGAAAGTATGCTTCAGATCTTTACACATAATTTATGCAAGTGAATAAGGATTTCTCACAAAGGAAGAATGCCGGACAGACTATTATATTAGCAAGATAAAGCGTGCTGTGTGCAAATTCCCAAAGTCGGCCAGTATAGCAGAAGACAAAGAAATATTAATACATTTCTGTTTTATAGGAGATTAGTTCTCTAACGAGCAAACAAGCAAGAAAATAGGGGAGTCTCTTAGGGTTTCCTGAAGATTGGTTCACTTCCCTTAGGCTAACCATTTGTTTTCATTGTCTTTATGAGCGAAAAAGTCTTTTGTAAGGATTTAATTTGCACCACAGGAAAATGTTTACGTATTGGAATCTTGAGTTTTGGAGGGACTTTCACAGATCATCTAATCCTGTCATCTATCTAATGCTTGACTTGGTTTTGCAAAAATCTTTCCAAGTATCATCCAATCAGGGTGTCAGCATCTTTAGGAGAGAGAGTGAGTGGTCAGTAGCTCCCAAGCTGAGCCATTCTGTCCTTAGAGGACTTTGACACCGAGGTAGCCTTAGAAAGTCTAATTCCTCTGTCCTTGTAACCGCTGGGGTCAACCACAACACCTCCGATTCTTTTTCCGATTGAAGTTATTAGGATATTTGAGCATGCTGATCAGATCTCCAGGGTAAATATGCTCAAGTGCTTTGAGAAATTCTTGGATATTATTGATTTGATTGTTTGTACATCTCAGGTCACTCTTGAATGTGCTCAGTTTCTCCGTGGTTGTACTGCAGTACTTCCTGGGTTGTCTGGGCTATGTAGAGATAAGTAGGGCTTTTGCTCCCTTTTATACAGATTCTCTCCTCCTTTTCCTCTCTTTCCTCTCCTCTCCTGTCTTTTCCTCCCCTCCAGTCCTATAGTCTTTTTCTTACTCCTTCCCTCCTCTCCCCTCCTATAATACATTACATTTATTCATTCACTCAAAAAATATTCCATTTACTGTTGATTCACATTAACCTTTCTGTAGACTAAAATTTCTAAGCCTCAGTTGCATGTATTGCTACTATGCCACATCTTCTCCATTCTATACAAAACAATTGTCCTTTTGGACTTAATCACATCATTTTAAATTTACTTCTATTTCTTTTCAATTTATTTCTATTATTACTTTTCATTTGTGGATAATTCATTTCTATAAGTACTTTAAAACTTATTTTTATTAATTTCAGACATAGTCCTTGTCTCCAACCTGTCAGCTTCCAACCCCATTCAGTCATCCACATGGCCACTCTCCCTTCTACAAATTTTATGATGTCCACTCTATTTTCTTCCAGGACATTGAGTAACATGGTGAAACAAGTGGAACCGAGAAAAAAATTCTATGATTCTGACATTTAGAACTAGGTTGATGTTCATCCACTAGTTAGCACCATCTGGATATAGCTGTTGAAACTGTTACTGGTCTGCCTCACTGTCTGGGCACTCAGCTTCTGTAATCCATTTTATTCACAAGGCTAAGTTAAAAGACCTTCTTCTGTTCTCTTTGGAGGTGATGTGTGCTAAGTTATCTTCAATTTCTATAATCTTAGGAATTGTATCAAAGAAGGAAAGGGTGTTTAATGTTCTTATTTCCTTCTGCAGATGTTGTATTGTCCTCTCTTTAGCATATTTCTTAGACAAGCAGTACCCTTTGATTCTCTAACAGACATGTAGGACCGAGAGGAGGATACTGGAAACAAATTGAATATTCAGGTAATTACTATAAATTGTGATGCATTTTATGGTAGCACAAAACATAATAAGTTGCTTTGCGGTATCAAATGAAATCCATTATTTTCTAATGAGCAGAGAACTTGAAATAATTGATGTTTTTGTTAAAACAAATCAGAACCTCTGAACGATGGCTAATTCTTATTTCTTAAGGTTTTTCTTGTATTTTCAAGGAACTGAAAATATTTAAAATTTTTAGCCACATCAGTGTCATGAAAATTCAGGAGATTTATATACATTTTGGTCAAAATAGAAAAGGCACACAAAGAATCCCCCAGTAAAGATAAAACCCTTGCAGCAAGGTGTATGCTAATGAGTCAGTTGGATACAACAGTGACGGACAGAATTGAAAAATTTCAAATCAGTCTTTATCTTCTTATGTGGAAAATAGGCGTTGCATTCATTATGCAACTAAATCAAGGTAAAATCTGTAATAAATAAACAAATAAATAAAACTCCAAACCCCTGTCATCTCTATAGTAAAACAGGAACTAGCTTCCTGTAAAGACATGTCTGCTTCCTTCTCATTCAAGTCAACAGATATTCTCTATGACCAGTGTGACTGTTTCTAAGTTGTCATTATTCAGGTGACTGAGTTTTATATTAAATTTTAGTCCACATGTGCAGTCATTTAAATTATGTAGACATTTTAATAAAATCAGTGTTATCCTTTTGGAAACATAAGACCATTTTTTATTAAATTTCATGATACTTTGTATTTTCGTGGGTTTTTTTTGTTGTTGTTCTTGTTGTTTAAGACAGTTTTACTCTGTTGCCCAGGCTGGAGCACAGTGGTGCCATCTCAGCTCACTGCAACCTCCGCCTGCTGGGTTCAAGCGATTCTCCTGCCTCAGCCTCCCATGTAGCTGGGACTACAGGCGCCCGCCACCACGCTCAGCTAAGTTTTTGCATTTTTAGTGGAGACAGGGTTTCACCATATTAGCCAGGATGGTCTTAATCTCCTGACCTTGTGATCCGCCCCTCTCGGCCTCCCAAAGTGCTGGGATTATAGGCATGAGCCACCGCGCCCGGCCAATACTTTGTATTTTCCATTCTCCAATTAGAATCATAAAAATTTAAGAACATCATAGTTTTAAAAACAGTATTATGATAAAACTTTAATTTCTGATTTTAGAAAGGAATTCAATATGGACCAGGACCAGAAGAGGTTTCTAAGGTATGAAAATATGTTTTTAGAAGTATAGATTTCATTGATAGTGTGGGTGTATGTTTCCAGTACAGTGAGAAAATGAGGAAGTCATCCATATCCATGTGTTTTTCAACTTCATTGTCACTACAATTTGTCACTATTTGGACCTTGAAGAAATGTCCTTGGCAGTCCCTGATTTAAACATTTCATGTTTGTTTGTCCATCTGAGTTGAGCCCTGGTTAGAAAATTAATAATAATTAAATGAATATTAACATAAGTAATAATAAAGGGGGGACTGGGTGGTCATGAGGTAGGCAGGAGTTAAAATGAAATTTTCTTAGTTGAAAGTTTGTAAAAACAGCTATGTATTATTTCAACATTTCATTAGAGATTTACATTGTTAGAATTTTTAGAAGCTGAAATAAATATTATTTTATTTTCTGGTTATAATTAACTCATGTGTATGGAGACTACCAGAGATAATTACTGAAGTTATTAGAAATTCTGAGCTCCCAAATAAAACTGTCATAAGATCTTGTCCTGTTCTGTGATGGCTTACAGAATTAATACATTTCCTATGGGCAGGAGTGATAGCATAAAGTTGAGAGTAGGCCCATGCCTTCTCCACCTTCATCCAAGATTCCCAGATTGAAGACAAATGGCAGTGGCCATAAACTTGATAGGACAATCAGATTATACAAAATCTACTTTGTTTTGAAATAAATTACAAACTGCAATTTAAAACTCAAGATGGAAAATAAAAGCCTTCTAGGGCCAAGTCCTGGTAACATATGCGACCTTCATCATCTTCCCTTCTCCCTGAAATGTAAATCATCTTTTGTCTCCCTAAATAATCCTCAAATCTCAAGATTGGAATTCATGTTTACAAAGAAAAACCTCTCTTAGTCTAACACCTTGACACCTTCCTGCTAACTGTGCTGTACTCTCCTTTGATCTGACTGACTGATATGTTCTGGTCATGAACGTGACCAGTTCATGTGGGTAACTGCTACTCAGTGGGAGGAGTCTTCTTCTAAGTTTAGAGGGTGAGTGCTCTTACACCAAGAGGAAATATTTTTTGTTTCGTAAACAGTCTATGGAATTAGATGGTTGATTATGATATTGGGTTATATTCTTGTTCTAAGAATGGGGATTCCAACCTTTGAGCTCTCTCAGCTTTGAGGCATCTGAACTTTGAGTCCCACTTGCAGCTGTCACATGGACTGTTAGTGTTGTTGTTTTTTTTTTTTTTTTTTTTTTTTTTTTTTTTGTGAAATTTTTTCTTTTTTTCCCCCGGTGGGGGGGGGGGGGGGTTTTTTGGCTCCCTCCTGCCTTTCTCTGGGGGGGCCCCCCCTTTCTCCTTTCCCT
>NC_037670.1:151542000-151546964 GCF_003255815.1 Theropithecus gelada | reverse complement strand
TTTTTTTGAGACAGAGTCTCACTCTATCGCCCAGGCTGGAGTGCAGTGGCGTGATCTCGGCTCACTGCAAGCTCTGCCTGCCGGGTTCACGCCATTCTCCTGCCTCAGCCTCCTGAGCAGCTGGGACTACAGTGCCCACCACCACCCTGGCTAATTTTTTTTTTTTTTTGGTGTTTTTAGTAGAGATGGGGTTTCACCGTGTTAGCCAGGATGGTCTGGATCTCCTGACCTTGTGATCCACCTGTCTTGGCCTCCCAAAGTGGTGGGATTAATTACAGGCATGAGCCACCACGGCCAGCCTAGTGGTTTTTAATCAGAATTGCACATCACAATAACCTGGGAATCAAGCCCAAACATACATCTCCAGCTACCTTATTTCATCAGTTCCAGTATGCACTTTTTTCCCCGTATTTTCTCATTTCTGAAATCTGGATGTGCTTTACATTAGTTTAATCAAATGTTTTTAAGATAAATTTTGTTGTGCATATGTGAGGCTTACAACATGATGTTATGGGATACATGTAGACAGTAAGGTATTTACTATAGTGAAGCAAACTAACATATCTATCATCTCATGGAGTTACTTTTGTGGTGACAAAAGCAGGCAACTAAATCTACTTATTTAATGCCAATGCCCAATACAATATAATTTTATTAACTACAGGTTGTGTATCTTTTATCCAAAATACTTGGGGTCAGAAGTGTTTCAGATGTGGGCCTTTTTCTGGATTTTGGAATATTTACACGCACATAATGAGGTATCTGGGGGATGGGATCCGAGCCTAAACACAAAATTTATGTTTTATTACACCATATACATATAGCCTAAAAGTAATTTTATTCAATATCTTAAATAATTTTGTTCATGAAACAAAGGTTTTATATGTTGAATGATCAGAAGGCAATGTTGCCACTATCTCAGGTACCCGTGTAGCATCATGTCTGTGTTCAGAAAGTTAAAGATTTTGGAGCATTTTAGATTTTAAATCTTTGGATTAGGGATACTCAACCTACATATTCCTCATGTTGTTCATTATATTTCTGGACCTGTGCATCCTAAGTAACTGCTACTCTGTATCCTTTTATTCTCTATCTCTGTATAGTTGACATTTTTATTTAGACTCCACATATAAGAGAGGTTATGCAATATTTTTCTATGTCTCATTTATTTCACTTAGAATAATCATGGTTTAATTTTTGCCTTATCTTTCTTCGTGATACATAAAATAATGGTGCATCTTATGATCAGTGGCATCTTAGAATCAATGAAATATTGATTGCATCAACATCTGTGAGGGGGACGGTGTCTCACTGTGTGAATTTTACAAAAGCTCTACAGTTGAGTCGGATGCACACCATTGATTATAAATACGTTGACCTAGATCTTGACATATTTTTTCAAATTCACCACAATAATAAACTTATCACTGACATTCATTGGTTTCTCTCTTGCCAGGACCTCGGCTAAGCACTTTCCATACTTTTATCTTATTTAATTATCCCAATGAGCTTATTGGATGGGTGTTATTATCCCTACTATATAGATTAAGATACAGGCTTAGAGAGGTGAAGTAACCTGTCCAAAGACATGTACATGTTAGTAGAAGAGCAAGTACATGAACCCAGGTGAGTTTCACTCCAAAGCTCTAACCACTATGTTATATTGCAAAGCAATGGTTTGTAAAGTGTGGTCTACAGACCAGCAGCATCAGCATCCCCTGGGGGTGTGTTAGAAATGCAAATTTTGGAGCCCCACCGCAGATCTAAGGTATGAGAAACTCTGAGAGTGGGGCCCAGTAATGTGTTTTAACAAGCTTTTCCAGGTGATTCTGGTGCACCCTAAACTATTAGAACTATTAGGACCACTGTTGTATAGCATACAATGCTCCTGCAATAGGAATAGAAGACATAGCTAATAAAGGTAGGACCTAATAAAGTTTATTGGATAACTGTCTGGCTTATATTGTAATCTTAAGATAATGCCATATTTGCAAGGTTGACTGAGCTTTTAGTTGCTTAATAACAAATAAAATTGCATTTGCTCAAATGTGCTTTAATTATAGTTCCCAGTAGGCAGAACTATGGTAACAAAATATACTAGGCTCTAATGTTTTTTGCATAATGAGCATAGTCAAAGCATTTAGCACGAATGGATTACAATTCCCCATACTAGATGGGAAATCTTTAGAAGGACCACATGCTTTTCTTTCGTTTGACATCCTCTTGTCCTCAATCTTAGTCTAATCCTATTATTTCCTTTCTTTTAAAGTACAAAATACAGCATCTTTGTTCCTAAGAGGAAAGGACGAACTGACAAGATCCTTCCTTGTATTATCCTGGTTTGATAGATTGGTTAAATCTAGCATTTGTAATGCAGATATAAATAAACAGTTTCTGAACCAAAGCTGGTTAAAGAATTTAGTTGAAAAATAAAGAACCTGCTTGCTTAGTTAAAAAAAAAAAAAAAAACAGGTGATTGACATTAAGGAATTAAGCATCCCCAAAGGGTAACTAAATTTGATTCCAAGAAGAGAAAAGGCAGGGTAAAAAATAATACACCAAAGTGACAGTGTAGAGATGCCTGGTGAATATGATTGTGTCTACTCAACACCAGTACAACTATTTGAAAAGCACAACATTCAAATAGTCATTTTTTTGCTCTGCATGATGCAAAATAAGCAATTTGGTTTTTCTTTTTTCACCAAATTGACTGGTTCTTGAATGTGTTATTTGACCCACAGTACCGTATTATCCACAGCATTTCCCAGATGACTGAACTAAGTAGATGTCTTATTGTTGTTTTTTCCTAATAGACATGTATGGGGATGAAGATAGTGATAATTGGAAAAGGGGGAAGCATAGCATTTGGAATTTGGAAGTGGAAGTTTTAGAAGCATGAGCAGTACTCAGTGTAGAGACCTGTTTTTCGGCTACAGTTACCTGAAGGCCCTGTCTCTACCTCCATGGAATTGTGCATACTTATTAATGCAGATTGGTGTCTTATAAACAGGGCAGAGGGGTTGAGGGCCTTGTTGCAGATCTTGAAATGCTTTCTTTGTAATACCTGTTTCTGATGTGTGGCTTGAATTTCAAAATGTTACCTGATTTATACCCCAAAGCTATTCCCTCCTGGGTCTTTCTGCCTTGAATAAATCTTTGGACTTTTGCCCTATACACCTGGATCTTATTGCTGCCTGTGCTCCTGTTGCTATTTGGTCTCTATACTGGGAGTCCAAACCACCTGTCCAAACCTCAAAACCTGCCGACAACCTCCATTTTAACTAATCTATTGTAAATGGGTAGTAGCTCTCCTCATGGACTCATAGCCCTCCTAGAAGATTCAGCTAAGATCATTGATGAAGGTGGCTACCATTGTAGTGTATAGTTAAGTGCATTCATAAGACTGGCTTTTAATTGAAGCCCCTATCAACAATTCAGTGATTGTGAAATCTGGAGTAACTTTCTGGGCTTCAGTTTCCTTATCTACTTTATGTTCAGTGAGATGTATATGGATATATTTGAATGAGTGAAATGCTGACAAACAAAATAGGATATGTTTAAGGCAGATAGCAAAGCCTAATGCAAGGATAGAGTTTAACGTGTTTTTACAATTGTTATTATTATTTCCCTCCTATTCTTTGGTTATTTGTTTTTAACATTGTTACCACCCAGTCCCTGTACATATAAACTGGTCATGATCTCTAAAAATTGTATGTTTATGATGTACAACATGATGTTTATATGTACAGGCATACCTCGCTTTACTGCACTTTACAAATACCGTTTCAGTTTTTCACAAATTGAAAGCTTGTGGCAATCCTGCACTGAGCAAGTCTATTGGTGACATTTTTCCAACAGCGTGTGTTCACTTAGTGTTTATGTGTCACATTTTGGTGATTTTCCTGATATTCCAAATTATTTTTACTATTGTTATATCTGTTATGGTGATCTTTCATGTTGCTATTGTGATTGTTTAGATAGCAAACTTAATTGAACAATATTACATGTTTTCTTACTACTACACTGACCAGGCATTCCCTTATCTCTGTCCCTCTTTTTGGACCTCCCTATGCCCTGAGACACAACAATATTGGAATTAGGTCAATTAATAACCCTACAATGGTCCCTATGTTATCAAGTAGAAGGAAGATTCACGCCTCTGTCTTTCAATTAAAAGCTAGAAATGATGAAGCTTAGTGAGGAAAGCAAGTCGAAAGCCGAGACAGACTGAAAGCTAAGCCTCTTACGCCAAACAGTTAGCCAAATTGTGAATGCAACTGGAAAGTTATTGAAGGAAATTGAAAATGCTACTCCAGTGAACACATGAATGATAAGAAAGCAAAACAGTCTTACGGCTGATACAAAGTTTTTGTGGTTTGGATAGAAGATCAAACCAGCCACAACATTCCCATAAGCCAAAACCTAATCCAGAGCAATGCCCTGACTCTCCTCAATTCTATAAAGGCTGAGAGAGGCGAAGACGCTGCAGAAAAACAATCTGAGGTTTCGGGAAAGAAGCTGTTTCCATAACAGAAGTGCTGGGTAAAGCAGAAGGTGCTAACGTGGAAGCTGAAGCAACTTACCTAGGAGATTTAGTGAAGAGTGTTGATGAAGGCGGCTACATTAAAGAAGAGATTTTCAGCGTAGCAAAGCGGCCTTCTATTGGAAGAAGATGTTGTCTAGGACTTTGATACATAGGGAGGAGAAGTCAATGCCTGGCTTCACAGGACAGGCTGACTGTCTTGTTAGGTGCTAATGCAGCTGATGACTTTAAGTGGAAGCCAATGCTCATTTACCGAAAACCCTAGGACCCGGGCCGGGCGCGGTGGCTCAAGCCTGTAATCCCAGCACTTTGGGAGGCCGAGACGGGCGGATCACGAGGTCAGGAGATCAAGACCATCCTGGCTAACACAGTGAAACCCCGTCTCTACTAAAAATACAAAAACTTAGCCGGGCGAGGTGGC